>NC_060120.1:950104911-950402411 GCF_021461395.2 Schistocerca americana
CTCTGTCATGCAGTCATCAAGGGTACACGAGCGGGCCTTTGGCTCCATGATGTTTCGTTGAATGGTTCGTACGCTGACATTTGTTGACAGCTCAGCGTTGAAATCTGCATCAATTCGCAGAAGGGTTGCACTTCTGTCAAGTTGAATGATTCTTTTCAGTCATCGTTGGTCCCGTTCTTGCAGGATCTTTTTCAGGCTGCAGTGTTGTCAGAGATTTGATGTTTTACCGGATTCCTGATAGTCACAGACACTCATGAAATGGTCTTATGGGAAAATCCCCACTTCATCACCACCTAGGAGATGCTGTGTACCAACGTTCGTGCGCCAACTATAACACCACGTTCGAACTCATTTAAATCTTGATAACCTGCCATTGTTGCAGCAGTAACTGGTCTAACAACTGCGCCAGACTCTTGTTGCCTTATCCAGGCATTGCCGACCGCAGCACCGTATTCTGCCTGTTTACATATCTCTGTATTTGAATATGCATGCCTAGATCAGTTTCTTTGGCACATCAGTGTATGTAACTGACAGTGATGAACTACAAGTGAAAGGGACATAAATCAATAGAAAACTTGCAAGAACAACTTGACAATTCAATATCAGTGTGAAACTGATAGGTTATGGTGTGAGTTTCTTTATCATCTCCCAGAGAGACTGATATACTTGCAATCCACAATGATGAATAAAGAAACATTTACTTCCAAATTTCATGCAGTTATGTGGATTGTTTCAACTACTCATATAATTCTTACTTCATTAATATATATAAAAACAAAGATGAGGTGACTTACCGAACAAAAGCGCTGGCAGGTCGATAGACACACAAACAAACACAAACATACACACAAAATTCAAGCTTTCGCAACAAACTGTTGCCTCATCAGGAAAGAGGGAAGGAGAGGGGAAGACGAAAGGAAGTGGGTTTTAAGGGAGAGGGTAAGGAGTCATTCCAATCCCGGGAGCGGAAAGACTTACCTTAGGGGGAAAAAAGGACAGGTATACACTCGCACACATGCACATATCCATCCACACATTGGTATGGATATATGCACATATCCATCCACACATTGGTATGTGTGGATGGATATGTGCGTGTGTGCGAGTGTATACCTGTCCTTTTTTCCCCCTAAGGTAAGTCTTTCCGCTCCCGGGATTGGAATGACTCCTTACCCTCTCCCTTAAAACCCACTTCCTTTCGTCTTCCCCTCTCCTTCCCTCTTTCCTGATGAGGCAACAGTTTGTTGCGAAAGCTTGAATTTTGTGTGTATGTTTGTGTTTGTTTGTGTGTCTATCGACCTGCCAGCGCTTTTGTTCGGTAAGTCACCTCATCTTTGTTTTTATATATAATTTTTCCCACGTGGAATGTTTCCTTCCATTATATTGATATCATTAATTTGAATCCAACAATTACGTTTGTTATTGTCACTGTTGCATTTCGAAATCTTTTCTGTCGTCTTATTTTCCTCTTTCTGTTTTTGCCAGTAGTTTCACTTTGTATTCACCTTCTCCTTTTTACCGTAATCTGCTATACTATTTTATCCCGCCTATATATATACTCAATAATACGTAACCCACTTCCAAACCATAACCAAAAAAATATTTTTTTGCCGCTTTCAGCACTACCGCCGCTATAATATCCATCGTTTCTAGTTCACAAACAGCTCCTTTCACCTTTTAAACAACCATTTCGGCCAGTTCTAATAACTTTCGCTTTATTTCCATTTCCGTTTTTTCCCACATCACTGATCATTTTTAGCCGCTTCCCACAGGTTTTAACGCCACTATTTCTTCGTCAGACAATTGTTAGCCTCATTTTCATAATCTGCCACCACAATACCACTCCTTTTAATATACTACACACAGTTTTTTCGAAATTTTCCCGAATTTCTCCGTCCTTTAACGTGTTTTGGCGGCAACACAACCACCTAACCTTTATGCACATCGTTGTCTACCAACCCAAGTCCAACATAGCCCAGCTGTAACCAACACCTTTTCGCCTTTTTTCATTCCAGATCTCCAGTTTCTTTCCGGTTCACCTTTATCTCTCCCCATATATTTTTATTTTCATTTTCATTTCACCTCATGTTACACTTTCCACCTTCTAATACCATGTCACCCTCACAACACCCCCACAATGACCCCATTAAGTTGTATTTACATTCCCTCCGCAAACATGCCTTCGCCCTAGCCAGATTACGCTCGCATATTTTATTTTCTCAGGCTTGTCTGACATTTGGCATTACCCCCAAAGGCCTCACACTCAAAGTTCCCATCTCTGGCTGCAACCCTTCCTAAAAAAGGTATGTGTGGATGGATATGTGCGTGTGTGCGAGTGTATACCTGTCCTTTTTTCCCCCTAAGGTAAGTCTTTCCGCTCCCGGGATTGGAATGACTCCTTACCCTCTCCCTTAAAACCCACTTCCTTTCGTCTTCCCCTCTCCTTCCCTCTTTCCTGATGAGGCAACAGTTTGTTGCGAAAGCTTGAATTTTGTGTGTATGTTTGTGTTTGTTTGTGTGTCTATCGACCTGCCAGCGCTTTTGTTCGGTAAGTCACCTCATCTTTGTTTTTATATATAATTTTTCCCACGTGGAATGTTTCCTTCCATTATATTGATTACTTCATTAATAGACATTTTTAATGTTATGTTTATGATTCCTGCGACATATGTATGATTAATGAATCAACCATTAACTCCTCCAGGGAAGTCAGGATAAATTTGAAAGCAGATTAATATATGACAGCCCCTCCCCACCCCCAGTTACATACCACATGTGTACATATAGCAAGTATTTGTGATTCTTTGGTTAGCAGAAGCATGCTGAAGTCCTCTGGTAACTGACCCAAAAAAAATATGCAGCTCTATCAATGAGTTCAATAATGACGCACTCAAAAAGTTACCGGATTTTTTAATGTATTCTGGCACTGCTTTTTCTAGGCTTAAGGTGAACTGCCACTACCTGGCTTTCAGAATACAATTTTGGCTACCCAACAGTTTTCTGTGAACAGTACCTCACTACTAACAATTTAAGCCACTCAAAATGTTCATTTGAATCATTTCTTTTCAGCCATTTATCACCATTCAGAAACAAAATCGTCCCTGGAGTTGTCCTTGGTGTGTGCATTCATCAATGCACAAGTTTCCCATGGTCTCGTATTCTACAATGAGAGATTACATTCCACAATCAAGAAATCAATTTTATAGGACCTTTTCAAGTTGCCCATGTTTGCAGCCTCTATAATGGACAGCCCGCTATTTCAAAAGTACAGAATAAATAGCAGAAGCTACAAATGGCAATCTCTCCTGTTGCATAAAACTCAATAAAATATCCATCATACCCCAATGCCTTGTTGTATCTAACAGCTGCTTGTTGATATTCACACACACACACACACACACACACACACACACACACACAGAGAGAGAGAGAGAGAGAGAGAGGAGGGAAGGGGGACAGTACATATATTAAAAAGTGAAGTGTTGTAATCTATCTTATAAAATATATTAGTAAACTAATCATTCCCTTACCTATATGGAGATGGTATCCTTCCAGGTTTCCCAGGTGAAACAGGTGCATATCTTTGGTCAGGACTTGATCCAAAATATTTATGTCCCATTGCTGCTGCTGCTGCAGTAAAGCTCTGTGGAGAATGCTGAGAAACTGGTTGTGCTTGTAGCATCCGTGTTATTACACTGCCTGTAGCATTGCTATTGACAGGAGTTGCATGTGTAGGGTAGTGTTGGGGCTGTGGTGACGACTGCTGCTGCTGTGGCTGTTGTTGTTGCTGCTGTTGCTGTTGTTGTTGTTGTTGTTGTTGCTGCTGCTGCTGCTGTTGTTGTGGCTGCTGTTGCTGCTGCTGCTGCTGTGGCTGCTGCTGCTGCTGGGATTGTGGGGGATATCGCGTCTGATCACCCACACCAATTGCAGTTTCAGCCGCTGCAGCCAATGTTGCCTTTCCTCGACCTCTGCCTTTTCGTTTTGGTGGTGACTGCACTTCACCACTCATTCTTATAATATTCTGCTCACCTGAGACAGGAGGAGGATCATTAGCTCTATCTATCTGCATTCCGACCACATTTGGAGGATTGTGTATGCTTTTAACATGCATTGCCTCAAGTCTCTGCATCGGGGGTGGTTGACCTTGATGTAAGATAGGTTGCTGCTGCAATTGTGGTTGAGGTGGCTGGGTTTGCTGCAGTAATGGTATGGGTGGCACCTGCTGGCGATTTTGAAGTTGTTGATGTTGCTGTGGCTGTAAAGAAGGTTGCTGCTGTTTCTGTAGTGGCTGCTGCTGTTGCTGAGATTGCTTTTGTTGGTTTTGAGAATGTGGCTGCTGAGATGGCAGCGGCTGAGGAGACTGCTGTAGTTGCTGCTGTGGCAGTTGTGTCTTTTGTTGCTGTGGCTGTGGTGGTTGCACCTGCTGCTGCTGTAGCTGTTTAGGTGGTGTCTGTTGTAATTGCTGTTGCTGAAGTTGTGTCTGCTGTGGTGGTGGCTGCTGCAACTGGGGATGGAGTGTATGGGAAAGCTGCTGAATTTGCTGATGAGAAAGTAGTTGTTGTTGCTGCTGCTGTGGTCGTTGTTGTTGTTGTTGTTGTTGTTGTTGCTGCTGCTGCTGCTGTTGTTCTGGCTGCTGTTTCTGCATCTGTGTTGGGACTGAACCTGGTAATTGTCCTATTGTTGGTGCTTGTGGTGATGGTGGTGTTACACCTTGCTGTGGTTCCATGTAATTTTTGAATGACTGCTGCATGCCCATCATTCCTCTAAGTGGTGGTACTTCAAGCATACCTCTGAGAGCCTGTACGCCAGCTCCAGGAGGAGGGGGAGGACTGCTCTCATCTGACAGTTGGCCGAATGACTGTTGATCTTCTTGGGCAGATAGTCGTCGCTGCTGTTCTGAAAATGTTCCTGTGCCCATTTCAGGCTCTTTTTGGTTTTTACGAACTGGTTTCTTCCTTTCCTTCTTCTCTGGAAGTGGTTTCTTCCTCACATATTTCCTCTTTGTCTCTTGGCTGGGTGTGGGCACTACAGCAATAGGCAGAGCTTCTGGTATGACATCTGATGGTGTTTCAGTAGAAGGGGCTTCAGTAGTTGAATCCTCCAAGATTTCTACTAGCTTTAGTGATTCCTTCAACCTCTCACTTGGGTTGTCCGGGCATACTTCTGGTTCGGTAGGAACACTGCTTTCCAAAACAGATTCAACATGATTTTTGTCATCCTCGACTAATCGCTCCATTTCTTCCTCTAGTTGTTGCATTTCATCGTCACTGCCATCTAAGCCTTCACTATCATCAGTGTCATCTCTGATCACCTGCTTTTTCTTCTTAACCACATTTGATTTGTTTGTGTCTGGAGCAGGTGATCCCTTTGATTCATCATCTTGTTCATCCACTTTATCCTTTTCTTCATCTTTTTCTGAAATAAAAACACAAAGCTTAATTACTGAGACCAAAAACAACACAATGTAGAACTTGAATTAGGTAAAATGTGATATGTATCATAAGGTACAGAATGCAGCTACAAGTTGTAGCGATAACATACAGATTGTTTTAGCTTGCGGGAGAAGAGGTAACACCACTGCTGCAGTAATTCCAATTGTGAGCCAGTTTCCCCTTCTGCACCATCATCAGTTCAGTAAGACTAGTTAATCCTGTCCCACCCAGTAAACAGTAGTATCAGTGGCTTCAGTGTGTCATACTCAGCATGTGTTGGTGTCAATATTACCCTCTACTTGCTCCCTGCTGAAGTGCTAAAAGTCTTAAGTTATTTTCATCATACTATAGTGTCTGCAACAGTAGCTGATTCTATGTTTTATAATTTCTCATAGGGGACTGATTAAAGGTCAGGTTATTGTTCTATGCAACCAGCAAATTCCACATATCTGTCAAACAGAAGAGGACTTAATATATTACCCTGAATATTTAAAGTAACCATTACTGTGGTAACTCAAAAGAATATGTATGTAAATTCTGCCTCCAACTACAAAATGTGTCATTCACAAGACATCACAAACGGAGCACTGTTGTGAGGTGTGGAAGAAATGAAAGCTGGCAAAATGGTGATATGTTTTGTACAATTGTGACATATTTGATATATCTGGTAATCATTTTCACCATTTCTCAACCACTCTTCTGACCTCCACAACATCCTTGACAAACTACATTATTTTTGAAAATCATAAAACTGAGACCTGTGGTGTATGGGGTAGTGTCTTTGATTAGTAATCAAAAAGTTCTCAGTCCCGGATTCGAACTGCACCACCTCTTAAATTTTGAATAAAAATCGTCAGCAATGGCGATTGAAGACTTCTTCATTCTGCCAACAGCCTTGTCAAAGAGGAAGGAGGAGTAACAAAGGTCTAAGGCAATCTCTTGCCCTTGGGACAGGAAACTGACCCTAAAAGGCAGAAGTATCAGCAATGATCAACAGCGTGAGGGTGCAGAAGGCAACACAAACACTGCATTGAAGACACACAATAATTATTCCCAGGATATATGGCCTGTAACTGAAAAAGCATCATGATGCTCTCTCCGTTGGAAAAAGATCCTAGACTAGTCTCCCATTCAGATCTCTGGGAGGGTACTGCCAAGAAGGGGGTGACTATGAGAAAAAGAGTGAATAATCAATGAAACAATAACATTCTACAAGTTGAAGCATGGAATGCCAGAAGTTTGAATGTGGTAGGTAAGCTAGAAAATCTGAAAGTGGAAATACTACGGCTAAATCTAAATATTGTGGACATCAGTGAAGAGAAATGGAAAGAAGGCAAGGATTTCTTGTCAGAAATGGTATAATGGGAGTAGATTGGTTGGTTTTGGGGAAGGAGACCAGACAGCGAGGTCATCGGTCTCATCGGATTAGGGAAGGACGGGGAAGGAAGTCGGCCGTGCCCTTTGAAAGGAACCATCCCGGCATTTGCCTGGAGCGATTTAGGGAAATCACGGAAAACCTAAATCAGGATGGCCCAACCCGGGATTGAACCGTCGTCCTCCCGAATGCGAGTCCAGCGTCTAACCACTGCACCACCTCGCTCGGTAATGGGAGTAGAATTCGTTAGGTAGGACAGAGAGTGAGTTACTGTGAAATGTTCAGTGAGACTGTTATTATTATCAGAATCGATAGCAAATCAACACCAACAACAATAGTTCAGTTATACGTGCCATCAATGTAAGTAGAAGATGAAGAGACAGAGAAAATATACGAGGATATTGAACAGGTAATTCAGGGCACAAAAGGAGATGAAAATCTAATAGACATGGAGGATTGGAACGCAGCTGTAGGGGAAGGAATAAAAGAAAAGATTAAGGGTGAATATGGGCTTGGTAGTAGGAATGAGAGAGTAGAAAGACTAACTGAGTACAGCTATAAATTTCAGAGGTTATAATGAATACTCTGTTCAAGAGTCAGAAGAGGAGGAAGAGGTACACTTGGAAAAGGCTGGGAGATACAGGACTATTTCAGTTAGATTACATCATGGTCAGGCAGAGATTCTGAAATCAGATATTGGATTGTAAGACATACCCAGGAGCAGATATAGACTCACATCACAGTTTAGTAATGATGAACAGTGGGCTGAAGTTTAAGAGACTAGTCAGGAAGAATCAATGCACAAAGAAGTGTGATACAGAAGTACTAAGGAATGAAGAAATATGCCTGAAGTTCTCTGAGGCTACAGACTGCTATAATGAATAGTTCACTGGGCAGTTCAGCTGAAGAGGAATGGCCATCTCTAAAAAGGGCAATCAGAGAAGTTGGAGAGAAAAACGTAAGTACAATGAAGGTAACTGGGAAGAAACCTTGGGTAACAGAAGAAATACTCCATCTGACTGTTGATCAACAAAAGAATGAAGTACAAAAATGTTCAGGGAAATTCAGGAATACAGAAATACAAGTCACTCAGGAATGTAATAAATAGGAACTGCAGGAAATCTGAGGTGAAATGAATACATGAAAAACGTGCAGAAATCAAAAAAAGAAATCACTTTTGGAAGGAATGAAAGGTCAAAACAACCATCAGTGAAATTAAAAGCAAGGGCAGTAACATTAAGAAAGCAACGGGAATTCCATTGTTAAATGCAGAGCACACAGCAGATAGGTGAAAAAGAGTACAGTTAGTACTACTGGGCATAGGGAGCGACGACGACAATGTCTAATCTGATGATGTGATAGAAGAAAAAACAGGATTTGATAGAGAAGAGATAGGCACTACTCCAGTATCAGAATTTAGAAGTGCTTTGCAAGTCTTAAAAGCAGATAAGGCAGAAGGAACAGATAACGGTCCATTGTAATTTCTAACATCAGTGAGGAAGTGGCAACAAAAAGGTTATTCACGTTGTGTAGAATGTATGACACTGGTGATATACCATCAGACTTTTGGAAAAACCTCATCAACACAATTCCCAATGTTGCAAGAGCTGACAAGTGTGAGAATCTTCACACAATCAGGTTCACAGCTCATACAGCCAAGTTCCTGACAAGAATAATATACAGCAGAATGGAGCAGAAAATTGAGGACATGTTAGATGACAACCAATTTGGCTTTAGGAAAAGGTAAAGGTTGCTGATAATGAAAGCAAGACTGAAGAAAAATCAAGACATGTTCATACAATTTGATGATCTGTAGAAAGCGTTTGACAATGTAAAATGGTGGAGGATGTGTGCAATACTGAGAAAAACAGGAGTAAGCTATAGGGAAAGATGGGTAATATACATTACATACGATAACAGGAAGATGGGTAACATACATTATATACAATAACGGAGAGGGAACAATAGGAGTGGAAGACCGAGAATGAAGTGTCTGGATTAAAAAGGGTGTAAGACAGGGGTGTAGTCTTTCACCTCTATTGTTCAGTCTAAACATCAAAGAAGCGATGATGGAAATAAAAGAAAATCAATGGTGAAATTTGCTGAAGACATTGCTAACATCATTTAAAGTGAAGAAGAATTACACTTTGTATTGAATGAAATAAACAATCTAATGAGTACAGAATAGGGACAGAGTGTAAATCGAAGAAAGACAAAAGTAATGAGAAGTAGCAGAAATGAGAACAGTGAGAAACTTAACATCAGGATTGACACTCATGAAGTAGACAAAGTTAAGGAATTCTGCTACCTTGGCAGCAAAATAACCTATAACGGATGGAGTAAGGACGACATACAAAGGAGACTAGCACTGGCAAAAAGGGCATTCCTGGCCAAACGAAGTGTATTAGTATCAGACATATACCTTAATTTGAGGAAGGAATTTCTGAGAATGTATGTTTGGAGCACAGATTTGTATGGTAGTAAGACATGGACTATGAGAAAAATGGAACAGAAGAGAACAGAAGTATTTGACATGTAGTGCTACAGAAGAGTGATCAAAATTATGTGGACTGATAAGCAAGGACTGAGGAGGTTCTATGCAGAATAGGGGAGGAAAGGAATATATGGGAAACATGAACACGGAGGAGAACAGGATGATAGTACATCTATTAAGACCTCATGGAATAACTTCCATGACGTTAGAGGGAGCTGTAGAGGGTAAAAACTACAAAGGAAGACAGAGATTGGGATATATTCTGCAAATAATTGAGGATGTAGGTTGCAAAGTGCTACTCTGAGATGAAAGGGTTGGCACACAAGAGGAATTCATGGCAGGTCACATCAAGCCAGTCAAAAGACCGATTCCTAGTGGTCAGGGGAATCCCCCCTACTTCAAGGTTAATATCCATATATCCACACAATTGTTCCCAAAGGCCATGTTCCCACCCATCCACTACCACTTACTCTTGAAGATTCACCACTGGTAAATCCTGCATGACAGGCAGGAAAACATGAGCCAGTCATTCATGTTGTTTACCATGTAATATCTGTTCACTGCACAGCTTTTTACATAGAAATGATTTCCATTAAATTTGCTGAGCACATGAAAGGACACATAAGGACTGCTCACCCTGATAACATCAAACACTCAGTAGCTAAGAGCTTTCTACAGCAAATAAGCCATTTAGTTTGTCTCACCAGCACTAGTTTCCCTTGTAGAAGAGAACTTTACTCTCCATTACATCCTCAAATCTCAAAACCTTTATGACCTTAATGTCCTGTAACATCCCACTTTTTTCCAAGTGGTAGAAGTTCATTATTTAATAAATTACTCGTCTCTTGCTATTCCAATTTCCATTTACCTTCCTCTTTAATTTATGTGAACTTCTCTCTGTGTATCTCTTACCATCTCTGAACTGGCACTGGAACACTATTTACTAATATAACACCTTTGATCCCCTGCTCTGTGTGCTGCAGTCACCACAGATACCTACTGCAGTGGCAACACCACAGACAGACACAGCAATGTAGGTTGATGACTCCACTGTGAAGTCTGGCTGACGCTAAAGTGTTTACAAGCAAGTACCACAGTTGACAACAAACGGCAATGTTTGTTGTGGCCAATGTCCATCAGAGCGCATCAACCAGCGGCAGAGGAAGGGGGAGCAACAATCAACGAAGTATTTCCTGGCCATCACATGTGTGCAAACAGTCCTGGAAATATCCTTCTGCCCTGGGCTAGATAAGCTGGCATCCAGCCATTCAGCAGGCAGTTCTCAACTTGTCGAGTGTGGAGAAAATCAGCTGGTCCAGTGGTGTGCCACCGCGACCATTCTCTCTACTGCAATGATTGTGATACGTCGCTTCTGTCATGTTAAGACTATGTACCAGTTGCTAACAGCCGACTTTGATGTGGAAAAGTTGTACGGGTATAGAGTTGAAAGGAACTCTGGCCATGAGTGACTTTGTCTCTCAAGTCCAACCTTTCCTAACTATCCCCTCTTTCCTCCCTGATGAAGGACCAATTAAGTTCAAAAAATCTAGGGATAGTATTTTCTAGTTTTAAGTGTTTCAAACAGCAGTACTTGAAAATTTGCTTGTGGACCAGCTATTCTGCCTTCTTGAAATATACAATTTTCTACAACACACTTATAAAAAAGAAACAGTATAAATTAGCAATGGAGCTTTAAGATCAGTTGTTTATTTTTCAGGCAGTTGTAGGCAATAACTGGATGGAAAGCAAAAGGGGAAAAGTGGATAAGAGAACTGACTGTATGGGAAGCTCATTTTGATATTTTTCACACCAGTAAAATTTGTCATTGCCTAACATGTCAGAAAAGGGTATCAGTTGAGCTAATCAACAAGTATATCTCGAGCCCTTTCATACATTTCCTCGCAGTAATAATAATTACAGTAACTTCAGCATGAAGAAGATACTAACTAATCACTTAGCATTTAAATCTCATAAGAAACAAATGGTCTTCAGCTCTGTGGATTATCTATGCCCAATGGAAATTGCTACTCAAGAATGCACCGGTAGGTCTCAGGTGTAACTTAGAATTCCAATTATTTGGAAAAGTAATGCAGTTAGGTGGCCAACGGCCTGTGTGTGTGTGTGTGTGTGTGTGTGTGTGTGTGAGAGAGAGAGAGAGAGAGAGAGAGAGAGAGACACAGCCATTTGGATCGTTCCTATCAACACCAGCTTTTCTGAACTGCGCAGGTGGGAACTCTCCCTGCAATATACCCTACATTCCCATAACCCTCCTGGCCTTAACCCTGCACAGGTGGGAACTCTCCCTGCAATATATCCTCCATTCCCATAATCCTGGCCTCAGCCTCTACTCATTGTCCTTACCATCAGCTCCTTCCCTGCACCCATTCCAGCATTACAAAGCCCTCTATTTCACCAAAGCACCCACAGTCTTTTTATTTCTCTCCTTTTGCACTAACCCCCCCGCCCATCCCTTCTGTCTATCCTCTTTCCCCCACCACCTGGTTGCTTCTCCTATCATGTGATGCTACTCACAGTCTCGCCTCAGCAGTCACAGACTGTGATTGTGTGTGTGTGTGTGTGTGTGTGTGTGTGTGTGTTGTGTTGTTGGCCGAAAGCTGATTTTTCGGCAGTCTTTTTGTTGAGCCTGTCTGCGACTCAGCATCTCTGGTTAGTATCCACTATCCTTTTCATAGCAGAATTACATTAATGAAGACATCCAACATTTACTTCACCCTGACAGATACGAGGTGTGTTTTCTAAGTATGAGGGTGTTCAGTATGTAATGCAACAGGATTTTTTCTGAAAACAGGTTGGTTTTATTCAAGATTCCAATACGCCCCATTACTCCCCATTCTTTTGGAAAAAAAAACCTATTTTCCAACATAATCTCCATTCAATGTGATGGTCTTATGTGGTGGGAGGGTCTGTAGGCCTGCATGGTGCCACTCCACTAATCCACGTCAGAGCCAACCTCTTGCTGCATCAGTAACTCCCCATCATTCACAAACTTTTTCTACAGAGTGCATCCTTCATTGGGCTAAACAGATGGAAGTCAAAAGATGTGACATCCAGGTTGTAGGGTGGAACGAGGTAGAACAGTACATGCTGCAATGATAAAAGATGGCTCACCATCGTTGCCGTGAGTCTGCAGGCATTCTGCAAGTGCATACGAATATCTGTGGTGCCTGATTTTTCACAAAAAGAGACTCAATGCCATCTCCCTGCTTGGAATGCACCTCCTTTACATAAGCTATTCCAAAGACTAATATAGTGCCGCCACCTGTTGAGATTCATGAAACTATAGGGACTCAAGCACGATGTCCCACAACAAATTCCACATTTTTCCATCTGAAATTGGCCGAGGAAATAAGTACCATTTTGAAATAAAAATAATACAAGTACATTTTCCTTTTATTTTTACCTGAAAGCCTGCATTTAATTTTTTTTACTCAATTTCCACCAATATTTGGGGTGTTTATGTTTGTCTGGGAGTATCTGAAATGCCTCCTCTGAGAATCCAGCTGACACTCAAATCCTCACTGTGATTCGTTTTCTTAGTGCTAACTGTGTGAAAGCGGCTGAAGTTCATCATCAAACCACATGAAGGAAGAAGAAGAAGAAGAAGAAGAAGAAGAAGAAGATGATGATGATGAAGGAAAAAAAGAAAGAAACGAGTGATGAGATGTTACCAAAATGGGCGAGAGCTTTTAAAGGTGGTACGAATGTGCAAGATGATGATGGAACTGGGTGACCTTCAGTCATTACTGATGATTTGGTGCAGAAAGTTGAAAAAGTGAGAGAGATCAGATTTTTCACAATTTCGACATTATGTGATAAGTTTCCTCAAGTGTTAAGAAGTAATGTTGTGTCAAGGTTCTGTCTCTTTCTTTATTGTTTCTGCTTCATTTTTAGTATAATAGTGAATACAATTATATCAGCAACACATTTATTTTATTTCAATATGAACAAATAAAACAGTGCACACAGACAATTAAACTTATCAATTTGCTCCTCAGGCTAAAACACCTACCTGATTCAGAACTGTCATCCTGTTCGACTACAGGCTCTTGCTCCTCTTCTTCCTCCCTTTCATCTTCATTTATGACAAATTCTTCTTCACTCTCGACCAGTCTGCGACTTCTCTTTATCACCTCCTTGAAATGAAACAAACATAAAAAATCACAAATGCTTAGCATTAGATCAACAGTGGTGGAAAAAAGATATAATTATGGTGTAATTGTTTCTCAATGAAGAAATCAGAATAACTTACTATTACTTTTGAAACATCACAGCGACGCCTATATATTCTTCCTTACCATCTGAAAGCTAAAATTCATATACATTTTTTGTTTATGCTTGTGTCAGCTATACGTGGGTTATTACTGTTTCATCAAATAGTAAACAGGCAACTACCTCTTGCACATTCAGTGTTACCTTTATTTTAAATACTATTCCTAATTCAAGGGTAATTATGTGTAATGGTGCTGCTGAAGTGTAATTAGAAATAATAGAAATTTTATCTGACTTGTTAAGAAAAGTTCAAGTTATTAAGTAATTTATATAGTGGCATTTATGCCTTGGGATATGTGACATTTACACATTTGAGACCTCATTTTATTATACAATATATGAAGCCTCATGTTATTGTACATTAGCAGGCAGTCAAGAAAGGTAAACCTACCCATCCCACAAAGTGACAGATGACCGTGAAGCATGGGAATAGTGGTGTGAGTAGAAGCAGTGTTGTGCTGGAGAATATAGAGGGATAACAGTGAGTCAGCTGCTGGGTATGGTGCCAAGTACGTAACTTTGATTATATATATTTACTGTTTACTATTCCTACACGGTTCTAAAGATACTGAAGATCTTATCCACATTGACAACATTTCAATCATTCTAAATTGAAGTTCCAAGCTTAATCAAAGTTTTCAGTTAATGTTGTAAATCACTGGCGGACTGAAACGACCAATCACAAGAGCACCCCAAGTGGGCAGACGCAAAACCACATAGCTCACTTGTTAGTCTAGAATAAACTCACAGGCAGATACCATGTTGTTACTACAAGTGACTATTTAATATTAACAAAGGTGAACTAAAATTTAAACCAGCCTCAGGAAACATTTGTGTATGATCTCGTACGGCCATCAAAATCGTGTGGAGATAATTTTGTCAACTTTGATAAATGACAATTAGAATCCATGAGCTTTGATGCTGAAACTGGTGATAGAATGACTCTCAAACAGTTGCTGATTATAAAGACTGTTTTTCCCAATTATGAAATTGAGAGAATAAAATGAGGTGGCATTCCTTTATTCTGAGACTTTTACTGTAGTGACAGTTAGATATTCCATTAGCCACTGTTCAATGCATGCATGTTATTGTCTATGGCCAGCAGATAAGAAAGTCCATGGGGACACTTGACCACTGTCTCTGGCTACTGTGGCTGAACTGCAAGCAACTGCCCTGACAGGAGAAGCAAACTGGGTGGCAGGGTAAGGAGGAGGCTGGGGTGGGAAAGGGGAGGATAGGAAGGTAGGGGTGGAGCAGGGTGTAATGCTGCTCGTGAGAACATGCAGGGATGTGGTGGGGACAGGGTAGGGCCTGTAGATGCAGTCAGGAGGTTTGTGGGGAAGGGGAAGGGGGAGTGGAAAAGGAGGGAAGCAGAGAAAGGGGGGGGGGGGAGAAGCTATTGTGTGTGTTGGTGGAACAAAAGGCTGTGTTGTTCTGTAGTGCTGAAGTGGGAGCATGGAAGGGGACAGATAGTTGAAGGACAGTGACTAGCGAAGGTTGATGGCCTGGGGAGGAGGGAGGAAATTTTACGGGATTGTAGGATATACTGCAGGGAGAGTTCCGACCTGTACATTTCCAAAAAGATGGTGTTGATAGGGAGGATCCAGATGGCACAGACTGTGAAGCAGCCACTGAAGTGAATCATGTTTTGGGCACCATATTCAGCAACTGGGTGGTCCAGCTGTCTCAGGGTGTATAAGTTGACAAAAAAAGAAAATGCCTGGATTTTTCCCAGATCTCCTGTTAAAAACGTACTTTTTCCATTGTGAAAATACACTTCTTCCAAGTTGAAAATACACTTTTTACACGATAAGTGACAGTGTACTTTTCCTCGGAGCTGTAAAATTCTCAATCCTTTGAACTGGGTTTTGGAAAGACCTTTGATGCGCAGCAACATGTACGCTGCATCTTCATATTACAATAGGGTGCATATTTTCGAATTATGAAAGTATAAATTCGAATTCCGCCAAACACAGTACATTAGTTTCTGAAGCATTGAAAGAGTGTCCAATGCACTATTGAAAGCCAATCACAGCTCATGTCACATGATATCGACAGCCAATTACAGCAAATATTCAGAGCATAGGACACATGATGTAGTTAGGCAATAGCAACATGACTGTTAAGTAGCATGAACACACAAATAGGAAAAGTTAATGGTTTAAATTAATGTACGTAGTGTAGCTACAAGAAAAGCTAAGCTTCCACATACAACACTGGTGTTTTTAGCATGTGTCACACTTTTAGATATGTCACACAAATGTGCCAGTAAAATTTTAAACAATGACATTAATGTGTTGTCTTCTGGGCTCAAAATTATTCTAAGTGGCTGGACCTGAAAGTGTTAAGTTTTAAATGAGAGTCAAACACTCTACAATTTAAGAAATGCATTGCACACTCTAACACATAACACAGCTCATCTTACATAAAAGGAAATTTCCTTTGAAAATAATACTTTTTAAAGAACCATTTGCAATATTTTCCCATGACCTCATAGACACGGGATAGCTTCAGCAGCAGAGAGTGCCAGAAAACAGTCGTTACTGCACATGGGCAGCAACGATGATGTAGGAAGCCCACATGTTTATACAAATATAACATTAAGACACCTTACATGATGTCATAAAAGAAATAGGACCTCAGAGGATACTACATGAGCATAGGAATTTCACAAACCATACTAAATTGCATAATTCGGCTTAAAGGACACATTCATATGTCCACATGCACAATGAAGTAGGCCCCAACCTGATATTAAACTTTTCAGTGCGCTTTTTGGTTCTTTATTATGTCATAACGTCATACGTGCCAGAAGATGAAAATGTGCACTTGAAATTCAGTGAAAAATAGTGTGGAATGAAACACTTCATTTCTTATAAATTGACTGCATCTCTGGAAAAGATTAATAAAAGCCTCATTTATTTACAAACCGACAAAAATAACTTCATTGTTGTGCAAGGCGATTAATGCTTGACTGCCAAAAATATGGAAGCAAAATAAAATCAGAAAACTGAAACTAATAACATATTTTAGTCTTTCATAAATATGTGAATGTATTTTAATTCCCGCCGACAGAAATCTGTTTTGTTTTCATTTGACAAATAAAATGTAAATGAAGGGAAAACAGTAAAAATCACTAAACGTATACACGGGTCACTATTCGCCTCCCTCTTGCACGAATCTGGCAGCTTGGGCACGCCAGAAAAACTCTTCTGTGTAGCATGACTGCTTTTTGCTACTGCTGCAGCCACACTTCAAGTACCCAGAAACAGGAGAAGGTACTGCTCATACGCGACTCAAACTGCGCATGTGCATGAGCCTGCTGGCAACTGCTCAAAATGAACTTAATGGGAACAGTTGTGACATCACACTCATCGGAAGCAGTTTGCTGTTATGAACCATTCCATAGTTTTTGTCTTCAAGCCTTTCACACATTTTGCTTTTGGCAGGTGCTTGTGTGTGCTCTGTGTTTCGTTGCTGTAAATGTCGCATTTCCTTTGCAACTTAAGTTTTATTTTGGTTTTATTCTCTCATTTACATTTTATTGCTGCAGTATTATTCTGCTGTAGTGGGATACAGTAAAATTCTTCATTGGACTATCAGTTCTTACCAGTTAAAATTATAAAAATTTAACTGAAGACTAAAACAATGAAAAATTACTGGAATTCTAAAAAAATTCCCGGGTTTTTCCTGGTTTTCTCCTAGATAAAAAAATTCCCAGGTTTTTCAAGGATTTCCTGGTTGTCCCGGAGCGTATCCACCCTTGTCTCTTGGCAACAGTTTGTTGGTGGCCATTCATGCAGAAAGACAGCCTGTTGATTATCATGCCCAAGTAGAATGCAGCACAGCGGTTGCAGCTTAGTTTGTAGACAACATGATTGGTTTCACAGGTAGCCCTGCCTTTGATAGGACAAGTCTTGCATCTAGGTCTATTAAGGGATATGAGCTGCGAGGCGAGGGGTTGGGAGCAGGGCTGGTGCAGGGATGGACAAGGATATTGCATACCTTCGGTGGGAGGTGAATACCACTGTGGGAGATGTGGGAAGGATAGTGAGTAGTATATTCCTAATTTCAGGTAGTTGAAACCCTGGACGAGAATGTAATTCAGTGCTCTAGTCCTGGATGGTACTGAGTCATGAGGGGAGTGCTCCTTTGTGGCCAGACAGTGGGTATGTGGGAGGTGATAGGTGGCTGAAGAGACAAGGCACAGGAGATCTGTTTCCGTACAAAGACGGGAGGGTAATTGCGGTCAATGAAGGCCTAAGTGAGATCTTTGGCCTATTTTGAGAGGGACTACTTGTCATTACAGATGCAGTAGACTCAGGTGGCTAGTGTATATGGAAGGGAATTCTTAGTAAGGAATGGTAGCAGCTATCAAAATGGAGGTATGGTTAGTAGGTTTGATATGGACAGAGGTATTGATGTAGCCATATTTGAGGTGGACATCAGCATCAAAGAAGGTGGCTTGTTGGATTGAGAAAGATTAGGTGAAGTGAATGTGGGAGAAAGTATTGAGGTTCTGGAGGAATATGGAGGATATCATCAACGAATATGAACCATGTGAGGAGTTTGGGATTCTGGGTAGTTAGGAAGTATTCCTATAGGTGGTCCATGAATAGGATGGCATAGGATGGTGCCATGCAGGTGCTTGTTGCTGTACCACTGATCTGTTTGTAGGTGATGCCTTCAGAGATGAAGCAGTTGGGAGTGAGAATATAGTTATTCATGGCTACCAGAAAGGAGGTTGTAGGTATGCAATCAGCCAGGCATTGGGAAAGGTAGCGTCCAATAGCAACAAGGCTATGGGCATTAGGGACGTTAGTGTAAAGGGAGGTGGCATCAATAGTGGTGGTGGTGGTTAGTTGGTTGGTTGGTGAAGGAGACCAGACAGCGTGGTCATCGGTCTCATCGGATTAGGGAAGGAAGTCGGCCGTGCCCTTTCAGAGGAACCATCCCGGCATTTGCCTGGAATGATTTAGGGAAATCGCAGAAAACCTAAATCAGGATGGCCAGACGCGGGATTGAACCGTCGTCCTCCCGAATGCGAGGTGGTTAGTGTTTAACGTCCCGTCGACAACGAGGTCATTAGAGACGGAGCACAAGCTCGGGTTAGGGAAGGATTGGGAAGAAAATCGGTCGTGCCCTTTCAAAGGAACCATCCCGGCATTTGCCTGAAACGATTTAGGGAAATCACGGAAAACCTAAATCAGGATGGCCGGAGACGGGATTGAACCGTCGTCTTCCCGAATGCGAGTCCAGTGTGCTAACCACTGCGCCACCTCGCTCGGTGCATCAATAGTGGTAAGCAGGTCCTGTGTGGTAAAGGAATAGGAACTGTGGAGAGTTGGTGGAGGAAATGCTCAGTGGCTTTGCACTAGAAGGATAGGTTACAGGTAACCACAACAGCAGAGATTCTCTCGTCCTGGATGGTTGGGTTTATAGACTTTAGGAAGCATTTCGAAGGCAGGAGTGTGGGGAGTGGTAGGGTGAGGAAAGAGAGACATGCAGGGGAGACATTCTGTCATGGGTCTAAGGAGCTGCAGATAGCCTGGATATCCTGCTGTATTTCTTGAACAGAGCTACTGTGGCAGGGTTTGCAGATGGGTGATCTGAAAGTTGGTAGAGTTCTTCTGCCAGGTAATCATTGCAGATCAAAACCATTGTCAGCAGGTAGGATGATAAGGTCAGGATGAGTTTTCAGATGGAGTATTGTGGTTCTTTCTGCAGATGTGTGGTTAGCTTCTATCTTGAGCAAATTGGGGAATTACAGCGACTCAAGGTTTGAAGTTAAGAAATTCTGGAATGCTAAAGGCGTTGATTTGGGGGGCAGTGGGAGGGCAGTTGGATAGCAGAGTGAGCTCAGTCAAGCAGGGTACAACATTGGGTTTAGGTTGAGCCCGACTGGTAGCATTTCTGGCAAAAAGTGTTTCCTCTGTATGGACCGGGAGAATGTCTACATGCTATTCCCCGTAGCCTACCCTCCTACATCAATGACGTCAACCATTTCCTCCACCAACTTTCCACAGTTCCTGTTCTTTTACCACAAGGCACTCTGCTCATCACTAATGATATCACCTCTCTCTACAATAACATTCATAATGCCCATAGCCTTGCTGCTATTGAACACTACCTTTCCCAACACCTGAATGATTCCAAACCCACAACCTCATTCCTGATCACCATGACCAACTATATCCTCACCCACAATTGCTTCGCATTTGAAGGTATCATCTACAATTCAGGATACAGCAAAGGGCATCCATATGACACCATCCTATATCAGCCTACTCATGGGCCACCTAGAGAAATATTTCCTAACCATGCAGAATCCAAAATCCCACACATTGTTCAGATTCCTTGATGATTTCTTCGTGATCTGGACCAAGGATGAGGACACCCTATCCACACTCTTCCAGAACCTCAACACTTTCTCCCTCATTCGCTTCACCCAGTCCTCCTCAACCCAACAAGCCATCTTCCTGGATGCTGATGTCCACCTCAAAGATGGCTAAATCAGTACCTCTGTCCATTACCCCCACTT
The DNA here is from genome assembly GCF_021461395.2 of Schistocerca americana. Taxonomy (NCBI): domain Eukaryota; kingdom Metazoa; phylum Arthropoda; class Insecta; order Orthoptera; family Acrididae; genus Schistocerca; species Schistocerca americana. The sequence goes on from NC_060120.1 coordinate 950,125,044, forward strand.
CAGCAGCTGGCACACATTCCATAAGAAGAAGACCCTTCCATACACCCTAACCACCCATGGCTATCGCATCCATCCTCCTCCAAATACACCAAGGGTCCCAATGAGTCCTTTACAGTTCGAAATTACCCTCTCAACTTTGTACAGGAACAGATCTCCCAAATCTTGTCCCTCCACTCCCCTACCACCTCCCACACTCCCACCATCCGGCCACAAAAGAACACTCCTCTTAGGACTCAGTACCACCCAGGACTAGAGCAACGGAATCACATTCTCCGCCAGGCTTTCGACTTTTCGACTACCTCTCATTATGCTCTGAAATAGGAATATCCTACCCACTACCCTTCCCACATCTCTCACAGTGGTATTCCACCACCAGCCGCGGTGGCCAAGCGGTTCTAGGCGCTTCAGTCCGGAACCGCGCGACTGCTACGGTTGCAGGTTCGAATCCTGCCTCGGGCATGGTTGTGTGTGATGTCCTTAGGTTAGTTAGGTTTAAGTAGTTCTAAGTTCTAGGGGACTGATGACCTCAAATGTTAAGTCCCATAGTGCTCAGAGCCATTTGAACCATTTTTGGTATTCCACCTCCACTGAACCTACGTAATACCACTGTCCACACCCATTCCACCCCAACTCCCAGCCCCTTGCCTTATGGCTTATATCCCTGTAATAGACCTAGATGCAAGACCTGTCCCATACATCATCCCACTGCCACCTAGTCCAGTCTGATCACAAGCGTCATCAACCCCATCAAAGACAGGGCCACCTGTGAAACCTGTTGTGTGACCTACAAACTGAGCTGCATGATAACCAACAAGCTGTCAGTCTGCATGAATGGCCACCAACAAACTGTGGCCAAGAGACAGCTGGACCACCCAGTTGCTGAACATGCTGCCCAAAACAATGTGCTTGATTTCAATGACTGCTTCACAGACTTTGCCATCTACCATATTTACTCGAATCTAAGCCGCACTTTTTTTCCTGTTTTTGTAATCCAAAAAACTGCCTGCGGCTTAGAATCGAGTGCAAAGCAAGCGGAAGTTCTGAAAAATGTTAGTAGGTGCCGCCACAACTAACTTCTGCCATCTAATATATGAAGCATGCTTTGTAGACACAAAGATAAATGCTGGCGCCAAAACCTCTGCGTCAATAAATAAATTTTTAAAAAAGGTGGAAGACGAGTTTTTTTTCTCCGTCCTGAGTTTCGACCATTTTCATACATTATCCAACGAAGTAAATACAAATTCCGTATTGTTCATCTTCGAATGCAGCAGAATTTCAATGTACTACGAAAATACGACTGGCAAGACTGTTTGGGATATTTGTCAATATGGCCAACTCTACGTTCTGGATTTTTTCCTACCTGTGAGAAGAGATGGTTGCTAATAGGAACCTGATGAAATGTGAATCACATGCGCTATTCTCTTCACCATACGAATAATACGAATATAAACATTTTGACATGTATTCTTTCGTGTCGTGTTTGCTGCTATCTCATTTAAATCCTGTCTGCCTAATAAACTGCGAAACTAGAGCGAGACAACAGCAAACGCAGAAGAATATACGTATCGTGTCATGTTTATATTCGTATTATTTTTATGCCTAATAGTGATACAGTCAGAAATGAAGCACGGCAACTGACTAGATTTTTAAATCTAAGATGACTAATTTCTGTGCAGAATTTGATGTACTAAAGAAGCGGCTGCAAAGATTTTCAAACGGAGAAAAATTTTCGCCTAACTCTCGTTCAGAACATGTTCTATCATACGCAGTCTATTATTTGGTTCTTGTTGATCATTATCAAAGAAAGCAGCAGTGTAAGTAACAACAAATAGCAGTCTCTTGCCATTGTTTCGCTAATGAGACGATTCCTCTTTTTTTTTTTTTTTTTTTTAATTGTAAGCGGCGGTAGCACGCACAAAAGCAACCCATGCCGCGAGCGGCGACAGGCCGTAAACACGCACTATCAGAATGCGACAAACAGTGCATGACACAGTACAGTAATGCATTTTCAGCTTACAGTGGCGTAAACACCTATAACAAAGAAAACGGCACTTATCAGATCAAAGCAAAATAAGCAATCGATTCAAACCAGACGAAGCACGTGAAAAAGGAAGGGTACCCGTATAAATACTGACGGAGCGCCTGACGCGTAGCAATGGCTACCTGGTAAAGCTTAACTGCTAAGCTTACGACTCGAACTAAACTACTGTAGCTGTATCGTCATTCATTCGACCTAAATTGTGTCTCATATTACAATGGACCAACTTTGTTTCGATTTGGAGGTGCGGCCTAAAACTTTTCTCTCCCCTTGAATTTCGAGTCTCAAATTTCAGGTGCGGCTTAGATTCGGGAATTTTTTTTTCCTTTATTTCGAGTCTCATTTTACAGGTGCGGCTTAGATTCGAGTGCGACTTAGATTCGAGTAAATACAGTAGATCTTCCCTACAAACACCAGCTTTCCTGAATCCTTCTCTGCTCCCACTCAAGTACTATCCAGCCTTCTTCTCCATCAACGCATCCACTAGTCTCTCTCTTTTTCCCTGCTCCTCTACTACTTCTTGTCTCCCCCCCCAAAACCTCCCGACTGGATCAGCAGTCCTACCTTGTCCCCCACCATGTCCCTGCATTCTCCCACAATCATCACTACATGCTCCCCCACCTCTACCATACTATCCCCCCCCCCCCCACCCTCCCCAAAACCAGCCTCCTCCTTACCCCCATCACCCAGACGGCTTCTTTCATCAGGCATAGTTGCTCGCAATCCAGTCATGAGTGTGTGGGTTATGCTCATCTGAATGTGTGTGTGTTTTCTATCTTAGAAGAAGGCCTTCTGCCAAAAGCTCACATGTATAGCAGTCTTTTTTTGTGCCTGTCTGAGACTCAACATGTTCTTTATGTGGTGAGTAGCAGTCTATCATTTTCTTAATACTGACACTGTTTCATCATGGACTTTACTTTGTTTGATTATATTTCTGTTGTGTTTGATATTGTTTTGTGATAATTTTAATAACTAATCAGGCTTGTGAAAAATTTTACTAATTCTTTCTTTTGTGGCTTTTACATTATGAGCCGTTCTGGAACAAGTATCTTTATTTTTTCACTTATGGCTTCTTTATTCAGTTTGCTTTTGCCAAATACTGAAGGAACTTTGTGTTCCTAATCTCTGACGTTCTTCTCATACAATTTCATGAGATGGCTGGTTCACCACAATCTACTTCTGGAAATCAATTCCTTTCACTACAAGAGCATAGCATGTGAATTACTTTATTCAGTATTTAATCAAGATTTATATAACTGGATTTCTTTTGCTATCTTTGTGCAATGTGAAAGATTATTTCTGTCTCTCATGAAATGAACATGAATCCTGATCCATTATAAATAACAATAGGACAAAATAAAACTTGTATTGTTACTTTATGTGGTCAGATAATTGTAATTTGGAATCTGGCCACAACTTGTAGGCACAGGAATAAATTTGTGTAACGTCACTTTCAATCTATACCTCTCGTCCTAGATTTATCATCAATTCAAATTTTTGCGTCTACTGTAATCAGTATAAAAGAATTTTAGAATGATAGACCTCAATATGTTTGAAGGTAAATAACAAAGTCTTTTACATGCTGTTAATGAACATAATTCCATGCTACCTTATCCTGTGCAAGCTTCTTCATCTCCCAGTACTTACTGCAACCTACATCCTTCTGAATCTGCTTAGTGTATTCATCTCTTAGTCTCCCTCTATGATTTTTACCCTCCACGCTGCCCTCCACTGCTAAATTTGTGATCCCTTGATGCCTCAGAACATGTCCAGCCAACTGGTCCCTTCTTCTTGTCAAGTTGTGCCACAAACTCCTCTTCTCCCCAATTCTATTCAATACCTCCTCATTAGTTATGTGATCTACCCATCTAATATTCAGCATTCTTCTGTAGCACCACATTTTGAAAGCTTCTATTCTCTTCTTGTCTAAACTATTTATCGTCCATGTTTCACTTCCATACATGGCTACACTCCATACAAATACTTTCAGAAACGACTTCCTGACACTTAAATCTATACTCGATGTTAACAAATTTATCTTCTTCAGAAAAGCTTTCCTTGCCATTGCCAGTCTACATTTTATATCTTCTCTACTTCGACCATCATCAGTTATTTTTCTCCACAAATAGCAAAACTCCTTTACTACTTTAAGTGTCTCATTTCCTAATCTAATTCCCTCAGCATCACCTGATTTAATTCGACTACACACCGAGCGAGGTGGCGCAGTGGTTAGACACTGGACTCGCATTCGGGAGGACGACGGTTCAATCCCGCGTCCGGCCATCCTGATTTAGGTTTTCCGTGATTTCCCTAACTCGCTCCAGGCAAATGCCGGGACGGTTCCTTTCAAAGGGCACGGCCGACTTCCTTCCCCGTCCTTCCCTAATCCGATGAGACCGATGACCCCGCTGTCTGGTCTCCTTCCTCGAAACAACCAACCAACCAACCAACCAACCAACCAATTTGACTACATTCCATTATCCTCGTTTTGCTTTTGTCGATGTTCATCTTATATCCTCCTTTCAAGACACTGTCCATTACTTATATCTCCCCTTTTCACTATTTATTAACAATATTATGAATATAATATTTTTACATTCCATCCTGGATTTTCCATTGTTTGACTTTTCAACACTTGGTTACTCTGGTGTCCCTACAGGGGCTTCCACGCTGCTCACTCAAGAACAGAAATGTGAAGACTACCTGCTCACTTTGGAACAAGCAAACCTTTCCTATTAATGTGCTAAAAGAATACTTTCCTGTTACAACACTAGTGACATTTCTCTCTTGCTACACAAAGGACAGTGGGCATAAAAGCCAATGTCAGTGTCTTCTTTTTTTTCTACTTCTACTATGGAATCAATGAAATTAGTTAATAATTTCAGCAATTATATATCTGCAGAGGAAGATGCTTTGAAGTCAATAAAATAAATTTGATTATTGTGAATGGCAATGAAGTGAGATCCCTTATTAATGATTAAATTAACGGAGTGACATTCATGTGGTATAAAAACTGAGCAAAGAAAATTACCTCTTCTGTGTCAGAACCAGCAACTTCCTCATAATTGATTTTCTTTCCTCGAGTTCTTCGTGACAGAACTTCATCTTCATCAAGACCTCCAAACTTAATCTGCAAGTGTATGTGTTTGCATTAGCTTCTATAATTCAAGAATGACATATGGTACCTTGAATTCAAGGTACATTGCAGATTACAAAACAAATATTTTCCCATAACTGGCTACAAAATGATAAAAGGCAGAAAAGCTTAAGTTCTGTCAACCACACCATTTATGCAACTTCTAAATGTAAGTCTTCCAGAATTACAAGCAAGTTTTTCAAGAGTTAATTTGGGAATCAATGGCGGTTTTAAAAATTACTGAATAAATTGTACTCATAAAGATTTCAACATATATAAATGAATTCTCAGAGTAAGTAGATCTCTCACACAGTTGTCTAAAGAAAGATAACATTTCCAAATGATTGTATGTACATTTCAGAAATTTTCCACTTGTTGCAAGAAACAACAGCTAACTTGCCACAAGTATACAGGCACGACAATACGCATAAAAATGAAAAAAATTATGACAGTACTTAATTACAATTATAAATCACTAGAATGTGGCACATTCGTTGATTATCTAGGGGTTATGTTATGAAGGTACACAATGTGAAATGAACACAAGGAAAATTCAAGAAAAGTATTGTGCATCTGCAAAGCACAATGAAAGTAAGACTACTATGTTGTACATTCTTGAGCACTGTTTGAACATTGTAGTGCTCACTTGACAGGTAGCATGCTGCACAGCTCCCGCCACCAATACACTGCTGGGAGCCAGGCGCTGTCGGCTTCCACTAAGTTGCCACTTCCACTGCACTGCCCTACCTAAAGCATTGTGCCAGCCAGTCCTCAGCGAACCGTTGTAGTGAAAGATCTGGATGACTTTCAGCTTCACATGTCTTACAATGTGTGATGAAAGTAATCAAATGAAAGGCAGACAGATGCTGCACGCTCCTAGGAAACTTTCAAAAAGTGCCGGACATGGCATGATTATATGCAGTCAGTAGCATGGGTTCATGTGTTCCATGAGGGAGTATTTTGAGAGAGAGAGAGAGAGAGAGAGAGAGAGAGAGAGAGAGAGAGATGCAGGAGCATCTCTACTTCCTTTGGATAAAGTGGTGGAGCAAACTGCAGCTGCTCTGCAAATAAGTGAATGATCAATGATAAGAATCTGGAGACAAATTTGCAACAGAAGAATCAGGCAAGTCATCTAAATTGGAGGCAACTGGGAAGAGGAGGCGCCTCAAGAATAGGGTCATAAATCTTGACTCTTTTCAGGAAGAAGCTATTCGCCATCAGATATATGCATATCATTCAAGGAAGGAGTATGTAACACTCAAGAAGCTATATGCTAACCTTGCAGCAGCGGATCTATTTCGGGGTAGTAAATCATCCATGTTACCAGTTGTGAAAAAGTTAGGATTCCGCTATAAATCCGTTTCTGGGTGCAAGTTATTAATGGAACGCCAGGATGCTGCTTTCTTAGAGGATTAGTGGGGACAAAGTTTGAAAGGAAGCTGCACAGGTGATACCATCAGTGGTAGTATAGCAGCATGAATCGAGAGAGGAAAAAGAATAACTGTAGCACATGCCAGAAATTCAAAAGGATTCATTTCTAATCATCTGCTGTTATTCCCTTCAAACGAGATCTTCGACTGTCACAAAGGGACGAACCACAATAATTCTGTGAAATGGTTTGAAGATGACATTGTTTGCTGGTTAGAGAAATATAACAGCAAATTGACAAGGACAGAATTATTAGAACATATGTCGCAATGCAAGCCAAAGAAACTAGTTTACATTGTGGATAAAACAGAAATAAATAAACTGGCTTAAAATGCTCATATTCTCTCCCAACCATTGCCACTTTAATGCAACAGAACTGATTTGGGCTCAGGTTAAGCATCATATGACTGCACAAAATAAAAAACAATTACACTGTCCAAAGTGGAACAGCTTCTGCAGGAGGTACTTGAGAAAGTGACACCAGAAGACTGTAAAATGTAGTGGGTCATGTGAAAGGAGTTATACAGAATGCAGGGAACAATGAAGGTGTGTTGCAACAATGCATCGAAGACTTGATAATATTTGTCACTAAGAGCAGCGACACTGATAGTTCCACTGACATTGACTCTGAATTAAGTGGTGTCTTCCCACTGTCTAATTAGTATGTAGTGTATAGTGAACTTTAATGAATGTCTTACTTCCATTAAATCTTACATCTGTGACTTTATTTTGATGAATTTCTCTTTTTTGTTTGAGACTAACGACTACTGTTCAGCCACCTCCCATCATCTCCTTATGCAAGTTACACCGCAGTTTAAATACATTTCATTTTGTGTAGACACAGAGACATTATTTCATGTGTGTACTAGTTTTTGAGACATGCAATGATAAGAAGGAAACTTCTCTGGACATGAAAATGTCTCCTGTTTCAATAACCAACATAGCACCTGCCCTAATTAAAATCAAGAAAAGGTTTCCAACATGCGTAGAGAGACCACAGAGAGCAGCGCTATATGTAAATTACAGAATTTTTAAATTATTTTCGTAGGAGATACAGACTTCAAACTTCATACTTGATATGAGTTTAAGATGACACAGCTACATAAAAACACCATTTCTAGATGCATATATATAGAAAACGTAATGTAGTGCAAAAATTATGAAAAATTCATCATTAACATATTTTAGTAATAACCAAAAAAGAAAAAAATACTGCAGTGATAGTACCAGTTTTTAAGATATCACGCAATAAGTTTGAAGCTGTTTACAAACAGAAAAAATAAATCTGTTTCAAACAAATTAACATAACTCTTTCCCTAATTAAAATTAAGAACCGATTTTTGACATGCTGTAGAGGTCTATATCATATGTTAATTTAAGATTTTTTACTTGATTTTTGTGAATGATTGAGCCTTTAACACGATTTTCTATTGCAGCAGAGAGTGGTGTGCTGTAGTGGCTGCCTGCAGACAGTACTAGATGCGACAACGTTGCACCTCTGGAGCTTAAATGTAACGTGACAACTAGCTTAAATAAGGCTATAGGGATCATCACCAGTGAGTGTGAACAAACTGAATGAATTCAGAAGTGTGCTGCTCAGATTGTAGTCTGGATTTAGTCCCTACAAAATGAATATTAAAAGTGCTAAGGAAATTCAAGGACATCGCTTGAAGAAAGAAAATGTCACAAAGCAGGCCTAGTATTTCAAATACACTGTAAAACAACACCTCCAAGCTTATATTATGTAAGGACTGTAAAGTAAAAATATAATAGTATTACAATAAAGTAGTATTATAACAGATAGGATAAGCAGAATGAAGTTCAACTGACACATCACAACATTAAAAACTGTGCCACATGTGGTGATTACCAGCAGAATTAAATAATGTTACTTACTTCTCTGCAAAGACATTATTGCATTATGCTGTAAATATACATGCCATTTTGTAAAAAAAAAAAAAAAAAAAAAAAAAAAAAAAAAAAAAAAAAAAAAAAACAACGCACTACGAAATAAAAATTAAGCTGATCATACCCTAGGCTTTTTGGGCTTCTTTTTTCTATAGCTTTCCAAATCTGAATCCTCAAATACCCTCCTTTTCTTTTTCTTTGTACGGGACTTAGATGATGAACCACCACTTTTCCTGAAATAAAAACAACCATATTTGTAGTTTGATTCTGGAACGACAATCACAAACACAAACAAAAATGTCAATTAGATTGATACTGAGTGGACAACAACAGTTCAGCAGTAACTAGGAGCACTTACGAGATTTAAGTCACTGATGTGCCAAGATCACTATTCACATAATACATAAATGACAAAACCCACCTGCAATAAGGAATAATTCTATAAAACAAAACAATGAAGGAAGATGCTTAACAACATTTATTACATCACATGAAAGAATTGGGTAGACACAAAAACAATGCTTCGATGTTCTCACAGCCTTTCTATTGACATGTTATGTGAATAAGTCCTAGGACTTTCCAAAAACACATATGCTTTAGAGAAATCATATTTTTTATACGAGAATATTTGCTTTTTAAAATGAGTACACTACGGCAATGTTGAGGATGTAATGCAAGTACACTATTAAGAGACTACATCTTTCCACTTTGGCACCCATAAGAACTGCAAAATGGTTCAAATGGCTCTAAGCACTATGGGACTTAACATCTGAGGACATCAGTTCCTTAGATTTAGAACTACTTAAACCTAACTAACCTAAGGACATCACACACATCCGTGCCCGAGGCAGGATTCGAACCTGCGACCGTACCAGGCACGCGGTTCCGGACTGAAGTGCCTAGAATAAGAACTGCAAAGGTTTACAAATAAGTGATAAGAATGATCACAATATTTCCTTTATTTGTTTTTCAACTCCATTTCAGAGTGATACATGACAAAGCAAGAATTTTGTTTAACTGTGCATTACCACTATATTATGAGTAAATGATAATTATCACACTATGAGACACAATAGAAGCAAGACACTTGATCAGCAATAAGACTTGTTTAAAAATAACTATTCTTCATCTAAAGGGGAAAATATGTTACAAGCATGACTAGAGTACATGGTGTCTCAAAAGCATGCTACAACTTCAATGCATTACAGCACTCAAGCTAATTAAGATATTCACATCATGTTTGGCTTACGTGCCAGAGAAATTCACAGTTTCATTTGTGTTGTTCCAGACTGTCATGAGCAAAGCATGATGATAACAGTTCAAGAAAAGGCCCAGTGTATGGAATGTTTAATTCAGACCAAATTGGACATGTAAGTTTCAAAGAACTTCCTAACACAGTGTAGGAAACAACCACCCTTGTGGATGTCTATGTGTCAGTAGTACTGCAATTTTATGCAGCCAGAAAGTGTTGATGTGAGGCATTATACTGGCTGACCTGGAACAAATGAAACCCTCACACAAAGGATATAGCTGATTTGCAAACATTCACTGCAGAAATTGCAGGAACTGCAAATCGCAAGGGTGGACATGCACTGAGTCCTTCAGAAATGTGTGCAACAGTTCCAATCAATATGAATACAGATGCATCCATACTGATTGCAACTGTTCACAGACTGAAATCAGATGGCACACCACAATGTATGTAATTTGCTGCGGATGTTCTTCACCACTTGGAGGAGGATGGAAATTTTCTAAACAACTTAACACTTTCTGACAAAACAACATTCCACATGTGTGGTAAGATAAACAAAGATAATGTTCACATCTGGGGCACAACCAAATCGCATACTGTGACAGAAGAGGTACATGTCAGCCTGAAAGTGAATGTGTGCTGATGTTCGATCGCATTGCAGGACCAATTTCCATCCACCCAGAAAAAAGCATTTAATGTAGGCTAAGTCTTACAAAGAAGAAAACAGCAACCAGCCACTATTGATACTGCTATTTATTTAGGTAAATAGTGCCGTTACCGGTTTCGAACTGGCAAGTTCATCATCAGACGGATGTTCACATGATTTTCAAGATACGCTTTACATTATCGTACGTTTTTGATTTTTGTTATTCCACTGTGGCGAAGTATTTTTGTGTGTTGTTGCCATCAAAAATTCCACGCGATTTCGTTGCGAAGTTGCAGCATTGTATTTTCTGAATATTCCTAAATATATTCAAGCACTTATGTAATTTGTACATCACCATATTGTGCAAAGCACCACACACACACACACACACACACACACACACACACCAAAAAGAATTTGCTGCATGTGAAGTTATCACAAAGATGCAGATTTACAAATCGTTGTGTTCGTAAATCTGCAATCTTTTTGTGAAACACGGGACGAAATAGGATTAAATTCTATCAACTTACTATCATACAATATATTTTAATAGGTTTTCAATAAATGGTCTCATAGATATATGAATACAGTATACATACATTTATGCTACTTTTTAAGTAAAGCTAACATTTAAGAGCAAAAAATGTTGTCCCTGCAAATCCATTACTTGATTCTGGACCCAAGTCACTATTCTATCTTTTATGAGAAACTGTAGTGAATTACCAAGTGACTTGCAAATGAGAAATTTGTTCACTGTTCACACCTAAGAATACGGGGGGAAAACGTCAACAGCTTCACAACAAGATGGTGACATTCACATGAAACGAGAAAGACAATTAATCCAGAATTAAATGTTTAACAAACAAAAAGCATATTAAACTGACAGCAGCTGTTATCACAAGAATAAATTACAGCATAAAGAACCATTGTGGAGATAGTACCAACAGACGTCATTAGATCACAGGATGAGTGATATTTCAAGAACTGGGCTGAATCATGATTGCGATCTTTTATTTACATACTAATTGATGATGTTAACATGACCTGTACCCTAGAAGATACTGCCGTCCTTAATTCACCATTGCTCAAGCACAGCACTACGGATTAGTTGGAGGTGAAACTGACACCAGCTTGGCTAAGAAGTGAGAACTACAGTGAGTGTGGCGAGGGAGGGTGTAGAACAGGGAGTAAATTTTGCTGTGCAGCCAACCATGAGAATCTAAACTGTGTATTTTGGCTTTTTATGAACATTCATCACTTTTGAACTGCAGTTCGCTTGAATTAACTTGTACTCAGATTTGAACTGGCTTTAAAATTAGACAAATACTCAACAATAGCAAACAATAGCACACATTTCTGCAGGAGATGGTAAAACTCTTAGAGTGGAGCTAGTGGCGTAATTAGTGTTTCATGCAGCAATGTTGTCGACACTCATCGTGAGGTATGGCACAAACTATGGGGGGTGTGTCAGCTGCTGGTCCTACATAGCTAATGACAGAGTGGTGGGCAGGGATATGTTTGGAAGCAAGAGACATCGTAACATTCTCACATCAGCACAGAACTGAAATCCACTATTTATTTTGGGGGGGGGGGGGGAGGAGGGGGGGGGGGGGACAGCTGTGTTCTCAGGTCCCACTGTAACCATAACCTCAGAAATTGCAACATATATTTGTGGTAATGAAGATATAAGCTTCGCAGCTGTCCTTTTAGGATGATGATTTAAAATAATGATACCATAAACGACAGGCTAACTAAACAAAAAAGGCAGTAAAGATAAAAATTAATGTGAACAATTTCTTTTTGTTTATTTCTCCTCGTATTAATAAAATATTGACAGTTAGTACATGACAAAGTTTAGAATATTTGTAACAAACTTTTTTGGCAATAACTTTGGTCAATAAAATTTTGTGATTTTTATTAGTCAGACTATTTTTTCCCAAGAAGCCTCTTTAAAAAAAGGAAAGGGGGGGGTCATCTTATATTCAGGGTCGTCTTATGCTTGGGTAAATACAGTATGTAGATGCACTCTACATTAGCTGTTACTCTGAATACAGGAAAAATAATAAAAAATAAACAAATCTAAACATGTTTAACTTCAATACACCAACCAAAACTCATCTAATACTTCTGTTTCACTAAACATCAAACAAAAATTAGGAAAGGCGATAATTCACTTCCTGCATATTGATGTGTGGTGCACACATACATTTTAACAGCATACAAAATTTCACTAACTTTTTGAGGAAGCCACCAATCAACTGCTCGCTAGCATCTTTTGTGCAAGTTGCTGCTTGGGAGCTCATTCAAAATTGCTGCGAAATGATTAATGCTGTTAACTATGACTCTGTATCATGTATCAATCAGCTATAAGTTAATGGTTGCCTCTCTTCATTTATGTTTATTGTTTCCAATCTGTAGTTCAACTGTTTTATACGGGCACATTGCCAAATATTCTGCTGTTTCATCTAGCAAAACACCACAGACAAGAACATTCATGCTCCCAGTTCTTAATGGATCAGTTCAGTTTAAGTACTGATCAGAAGCAACTTGCATATATTGGCTCTTACTTAAGAGTTAACAGCTCATCCATGAAGTAAAATTTTTTGGTTACATATACATGGGTCAAGTGCACATGCAAAAACAGCTTCAGTTTAAACTGACATCATTTCAAAAAAAGAAGGAAGTAAAATTGAGATTTAACACCCTGTTAACAACAAGACCACTGAATAGTCTTTTTTTCACAACATTTTAAAATCTCTGATACACTAACTGAATTGTCACCTAAAATAAGATGGCATTTCAACAGGTAACCGAACATCTATCCACCTGCTCAGGTTATTAAAAATGAAGCATCAGCTTATACAAAGGTGGCAGAGGCAATCAGGGTGGTCACATTAAAGGAATTGCCCAGGTATCTGAATCAGGTCTCACAAGCATTCTATCAATATTGTGTTTGTCCAATTGTTCTTATTGTCCAATTGTTCTTAGTGTTATAGGGATAGTAAATCTTTGAAAACGGAAATTCTCAGGGGGTAGGTATTTTTTATGTTTTGGACTTGCAGATGGATGACATCGGTATCTTGCCACAATAGTTTGGCTGACAACCATTCAGCCATTTCCATGTGAGTTTACACTGAAGATTGCTGGTGAAAACCTATGTATCCATGCCACTACACAAATTTTTGGTATAAAACCAGCGACGTGCACCAGCAATCTCCAGTGTAACCTCTTCTGAAAATGGCTGAATGGTTGACAACTGAAATATTGTGGGAGACGTTGATGTCACCTGGCTGCAGGGCCTGAAAAACTTCCAGAATCACACATCAGCATTTGTTGAGAGAAACTGAAATTTTTGTGGTATCTTGAAAGAGGCCCGTACTTGCCAAACACTATTATTCAATTTTCTGCTTTTATACTGCACGCACGGTTCAACAATGATAGGTCACCTTTCAGGTTGTACATATGGACAAGGAAAAAAGTTCTTGGATTTTTCCCAGATTTCCCAGTTAAAAATACACTTTCTCCTTATGAAAATATATTTTTTTCGTGTTAAGTGGCAGTATACTTTTCCTCGTAACTGTAAAACTTATCAATCCTTTCAATGGTTGTGGTTTTATACACCGGAGTAGAATTGCCTGGCACTTTAGAAAACGAAACTCCGAGGGGAGGGGGGCATTGAAATCGAGATTGTGATGCACTTTTGTAAGCCAGTCATAGCTCATGTCAAGTGATCCCACCAGACAATGACAGTGGATATTTCGAGCATAGGACACGTGATGTAGTCAGCCAATAGCAACATCACTGTTAAGTAGCGCAAACCCACAAATAGGAAAAGAGTAATGGTTTAAATTAATATACATAGTGTTGCTACAAGAAAAGAATAGCTTTCACGTATAATATTGGTCTCTAAGATTAATAAGCTGCAACAGAAGCTAAGCTTCTGAACTACTTTTAGCGGATAAACACAATGGAGAAGTGAGCAACCAGCAATGCTTCTCACAGATGGCACAATATTTCTCAGGTAACACAATACATTTTAAGAGTTTTGATATGCCCAATATTATTCACAATTGCTAAACCTAACCACATGTTCAATATTACTGCAAATCCAGAAGTATTGAGCAATAATATTGTCTGTCTAGGGCCACAAAATTCAGTCTTGTTTCAATTTGGTTGGAGTATATACAAACACACTATAAATTTTACAGTCCAAACTGTTCCTTATCCATAGATATACCAAAAATCCAACTTTTTCAAATTTTATTTTCTTCTTTTTCTTCGTTGTAAAACTGAACAATTGTATATATTCTGTCACAATTGACTGAACTCAATGTGAATGATGTTTTAATGAGTGTGAATAGCTGTCTATGTCCATCGTTTCACTTGCTTTGCTGTATTCAAATCGCTGAGAGGTTGATTCCTTTGGGGAAACTTAATCCTAAGAAAGTTTTTTGGTAGGGTGTCTACACATGTAACATAAAGCACACCTGCTAATAATGCTACAAACCATAGGAATGTGCTCAGCCTGCTACACTTTCAGTTCCCAACATGGCTTCACCTGTAGAATGGACCCATTTTAATGAATTTCTTTTCTGGTTGGGAGAGGATTCACATTATACCCTAAGCAAAATAACTTTATGTTGTGTTTGAAAAGAGTAGATTTTATATCAAGTTCATAAATTGTTTTTAATGTCATGCCACCTGTGGCAGCATGTCAACAGTGAAATACAACACGCAGGTGGCATTATCTGCTAGCAACGGGGGAAAAAAACATTATTTTCACACACACACACACACACACACACACACACACACACACAGGCAACAAAATTCTTATAATTTCATATATAAAAATCTTGTCAAAATTAATAAACAGGAATATAATCAGTAACAAACCTTCAAATTAGTCTGGAATGCACAAGAATTACAACAAATATTATCAAAAGTAAAAATGAAAGTTCTACTTACTTTCTTTTCTTCTTGCCCCAGTCACTCTCTTCACTTTCAGAGTCTTGCCACATACGACGACTCTTTTTACGCTTGGGGACATCGCTATCCTCACTATCATCATTAACTGTAAAAGCAAACACACTGTGATGATGACAGTTACAGTGGATGGATATACGAATCGCAGGCCACAAATAAAACAAAACTTGCAAATAATAATAATAATATAATATCTAAAACTGAGCGAAGAAAGCCACAATTCCTCATTGCTGCACTTGTCCTCCCCTCCTCTGACTGTGATCTCTCTCTCTCTCTCTCTCTCTCTCTCTCTCTCTCACACACACACACACACACACACACACACACACACACAGTATGTTCACAGCTTCACTATATCTTACAAGCAAAGATTTACATCCTACTAGGTAACAGAAACTATTATTTGAAACAAAGGAGACTATACAGACAAATGTCTTATTGTGAATTGTTTCCAAAGCTGAACACACATAATGTATAAAGTTGGGTATATTGCTAGTAACACTACACTCTATCTACGGAACAAAACTGCTTGTATATTCTGAAAAATTTCTTAGCTGAACTTACTAGGTGATATTACATCGGTCAGATTAAAAATGACATACTTCCAGCATGATGGAGCTGCTAAATTTTCTCCCATACATCAACTCCACTTTTTCCAATGGCTCCAGTGGTAATACTATTGTCTGACCACCTATATCTCCTGACCCAACAGTGTTAGTATTTTTAAGAGTTGGATGAAGATACAAGTATACAGCAGGAAAATAGATACAAGAGGCAAACTTCTAGGTTGGTCCTGGACTTTGTTACTCTCATGGATGAACATAGATACACACTAACTGTAAGACAATTGATAAGACAGGTTCCTGTAATAGTAAAAGTGCAGAGAAGTTCATAGTAGACTTTGGAAAAATTACTGTGAGTTTTTGTACATTTATTGAAATTGTGTAAATATATTATGAATTGTAAATTTGTAACAGGACACACAACAACTTGACATGAAACTTCCTGGCAGATTAAATCTGTGTGCTGGACCGAGACTCTAACTCTGGACCTTTGCCTTTTGCAGGCAAGTGCTCTACCCAAGCATGCCTCTCCTACCCTCCATTTTCATTCTGGAAACAACTTGACAATTTGGGTGGTCAGTATTTACCTTCACGAGGTACAGCTCCCAAGACAGGAGATACAAACGCGGGAAAATATACAGGGTGGTCCATTGATAGTGACCGGGCCAAATATCTTACGAAATAAGCATCAAACGAAAAAACTACAAAGAATGAAACTCGTCTAGCTTGAAGGGGGAAACCAGATGGCGCTATGGTTGACCCGCTAGATGGTGCTGCCATAGGTCAAACTGATATCAACTGCATTTTTTAAAATAGGGACCCCCATTTTTTATTACATATTCGTGTAGTGTGTAAAGAAATATGAATGTTTTAGTTGGACCACTTTTTTCGCTTTGTGATAGATGGCGCTGTAAAAGTCACAAATGTATAAGTACGTGGTATCACGTAACATTCTGCCAGTGTGGACGGTATTTGCTTCGTGATACATTACCCGTGTTAAAATGGACCGTTTATCAATTGCGGAAAAGGTCGATATTGTGTTGATGTATGGCTATTGTGATCAAAATGCCCAATGAGCGAGTATTATGTATGCTGCTCGGTATCCTGGATGACATCATTCAAGTGTCCGGACCGATCGCCGGATAGTTACGTTATTTAAGGAAACAGGAAGTGTTCAGATGCATGTGAAATGTCAACCACGACCTGCAACAAATGATGATGCCCAGGTGTTTAGCTGCTGTCATGGCTAATCCGAACATCAGTAGCAGACAAATTGCATGAGAATCAGGAATCTCAAAAACGTCGGTGTTGAGAATGCTACATCAACATCGATTGCATCTGTACCATATTTCTATGCACCAGGAATTGCATGGTGACGACTTTGAACATCATGTACAGTTCTGCCACTGGGCACAAGAGAAATTACGGGACGATGACAGATTTTTTGCACGCGTTCTATTTAGCGATGAAGCGTCATTCACCAACAGCGGTATCGTAAACAAGCATAATATGCACTACTGGGCAACGGAAAATCCACGATGGCTGTGACAAGTGGAACATCAGCGACCTTGGCGGGTTAATGTATGGTGCGGCATTATGGGAGAAAGGATAACTGAGCCCCATTTTATCAATGGCAATCTAAATGGTGCAACGTATGCTGATTTCCTACATAATGTTCTACTGATGTTACTACATGATGTTTCACTGCATGACAGAATGGTGATGTACTTCCAACATGATGGATTTCCGGAACATAACTCGTGTGGTTGAAGCGGTATTGAATAACATATATCATGACAGGTGGATTGGTCATCAAAGCACCATACCATGGCCCACACGTTCACCGGATCTGACATCCTCGGATTTCTTTCTGTGGGGAAAGTTGAAGGATATATGTTATCATGATCCACTGACAATGCCTGACAACATGAGCCAGCGCACTGTCAATGCATGTAGAAACATGATGGAAGGTGAACTACTTGCTGTTGAGAGGAATGTTGTTACATGTATTGTAAAATGCATTGAAGTCGACAGACATCATTTTGAGCATTTATTGCACTAATGTGGTGTTGTTGTGGTCTTCAGTCCTGAGACTAGTTTGATGCAGCTCTCCATGCTACCCTATCCTGTGCAAGCTTCATCTCCCAGTACCTACTGCAACCTACATCCTTCTGAATCTGTTTAGTGTATTCATCTCTTGGTCTCCCTCTACAATTTTTACCCTCCACGCTACCCTCCAATACTAAATTGGTGATCCCTTGATGCCTCAGAAGATGTCCTACCAACCGATCCCTTCTTCAAGTCAAGTTGTGCCACAAACTTCTCTTCTCCCCAATCCTATTCAATACCTCCTCATTAGTTATATGATCTACCCATCTAATCTTCAGCATTCTTCTGTAGCACCACATTTCGTAAATTTCTATTCTCTTCTTGTCCACACTATTTATCGTCCATGTTTCACTTCCATACACGGCTATGCTCCATACAAATACTTTCAGAAACGACTTCCTGACACTTAAATCTATACTCAATGTTAACAAATTTCTCTTCTTCAGAAATGCTTTCCTTGCCATTGCCAGTCTACATTTTATATCCTCTCTATTTCGACTATCATCAGTTATTTTGCTCCACAAATAGCAAAACTCCTTTACTACTTGAAGTGTCTCATTTCCTAATCTAATTCCCTCAGCACCACCCGACTTAATTCGACTACATTCCATTATCCTCGTTTTGCTTTTGTTGATGTTCATCTTATATCCTCATTTCAAGACACTATCCATTCCGTTCAACTGCTCTTCTACGTCCTTTGTTGTGTCTGACAGAATTACAATGTCATCGGAGAACCTTAAAGTTTTTATTTCTTCTCCACGGATTTTAATACCTACTCCGAATTTTTCCTTTGTTTCCTTCACTACTTGCTCAATATACAGATTGAATAACACCGGGGAGAGGCTACAACCCTGTCTCACGCCCTTCCCAACCACTGCTTCCCTTTCATGCCCCTCGACTCTTATGACAGCCATCTGGTTTCTGTACAAATTGTAAATAGCCTTTCGCTCCCTGTATTTTACCCCTGCCACCTTCAGAATTTGAAAGAGAGTATTCCAGTCAACGTTGTCAAAAGCTTTCTCTAAGTCTACAAATGCTAGAAACATAGGTTTGCCTTTCCTTAATCTAGCTTCTAAGATAAGTCATAGGGTCAGTATTGCCTCACCTGTTCCAATATTTCTACGGAATCCAAACTGACCTTCCCCGAGGTCGGCTTCTACCAGTTTTTCCATTCGTCTGTAAAGAATTCGCATTAGTATTTTGCATTGGTGATTTATTAAACTGATTGTTCGGTAATTTTCACATCTGTCAGCACCTGCTTTCTTTGGGATTGTAATTATTATATTCTTCTTGAAGTCTGAGGGTATTTTGCCTGTCTCATACATCTTGCTCACCAGATGGTAGAGTTTTGTCAGGACTGGTTCTCCCAAGGCCGTCAGTAGTTCTAATGGAATGTTGTTTACTCCCAGGGTCTTGTTTCGACTCATGTCTTTCAGTGCTCTGTCAAACTCTTCATGCAGTATCATATCTCCCATTTCGTCTTCATCTACATCCTCTTCCATTTCCATAATATTGTCCTCAAGTGCATTGCCCTTGTATAGACCCTCTATATACTCCTTCCACCTTTCTGCTTTCCCTTCTTTGCTTAGAACTGGGTTTCTATCTGAGCTCTTGATATTCATACAAGTGGTTCTCTTTTTTCCAAAGATCTCTTTAATTTTCCTGTAGGCAGTATCTATCTTACCCCTACTGAGATAAGCCTCTATATCCTTACATTTGTCCTCTAGCCATGCCTGCTTAGCCATTTTGCACTTCCTGTCGATCTCATTTTTGAAACGTTTGTATTCCTTTTTGCCTGCTTCATTTACTGCATTTTTATATTTTCTCCTTTCATCAATTAAATTCAATATTTCTTCTGTTACCATTATATAATCTATCTGAAACCTGTCAGTATCTCCAGGCTTCTTCCATGTATACAACCTTCTTTCATGATTCTTGAACCAAATGTTAGCTATGATTAAGTTGTGCTCTGTGCAAAATTCTACCAGGCGGCTTCCTCTTTCATTTCTTATCCCCCATCCATATTCACCTACTACGTTTCCTTCTCTCCCTTTTCCTACTACTGAATTAAAGTTACCCATGACAATTAAATTTTCATCTCCCTTCACTATCTGAATAATTTCTTTTATTTCATCATACATTTCTTTAATTTCTTTGTCATCTGTAGAGCTAGTTTGTATACAAACTTGTACTACTGTAGTAGGTGTGAGCTTCGTATCTATCTTGGCCACAATAATGTGTACACTATGCTGTTTGTAGTAGCTTACCCGCACTCCTATTTTTTAATTCATTATTAAACCAACTCCTGCATTACGCCTATTTCTTTTTGTATTTATAACCCTGTATTCGCCTGACCAAAAGTCTTGTTCCATCTGCCACCGAACTTCACTAATTCCCACTATATCTAACTTTAACCTATCCATTTCCCTTTTTAAATTTTCTAACCTACCTGCTCGATTAAGGGATCTGACATTCCACGCTCCGATCCGTAGAACGCCAGTTTTCTTTCTCCTGACGACGACGTTCTCCTGAGTAGTCCCCACCCGGAGATCCGAATGGGGGGACTATTTTACCTCCGGAGTATATTACCCAAGAGGATGTCATCATAATTTAACCATACAGTAAAGCTGCACTCCCCCGGGAAAAATTATGGCTGTAGTTTCCCCTTACTTTCAGCCGTTCGCAGTACCAGCACAGCAAGGCCGTTTTGGTTAGTGTTACAAGGGCAGATCAGTCAATCATCCAGACTGTTGCCCCTACAACTACTGAAAAGGCTGCTGCCCCTCTTCAGAAACCACACGTTTGTCTGGCCTCTCAACAGATATCCCTCCGTTGTGGTTGCACCTACGGCACGGCTATCTGTATCGCTGAGGCACACAAGTCTCCCCACCAACAGCAAGGTCCATGGTTCTTGGGGGGGATTAATGTGGTATTTACAGGTAATCACGCTGTAACAGCATGCTTTCTCGGAAATGGTAAGTTCACAAAGGTACATGTATCACATTGGAACAACCAAAATAAAATGTTCAAACATACCTACATTCTGTATTTTAATTTAAAAAACCTACCTGTTACCAACTGTTTGTATAAAATTGTGAGCCATATGTTTGTGACTATTACAGCACCACCTATCACAAAGCGAAAAAAAGTGGTCCGACTAAAATATTCATATTTCTTTACGTACTACACAAATATGTAATAAGAAATGGGGGTTCCTATTTAAAAAAATGCAGTTGATATCAGTTTGACCTATGGCAGTGCCTTCTAGCAAGCCAACCATAGCACCATCTGGTTTCCCCCTATAAGCTAGACAAGTTTCGTGCTTTGTAGTTTTTTCATTTGATGCTTATTTCGTGAGAAATTTGGCCCGGTCACGATCAATGGACCACCCTGTATATAAATACAACATATATAAATACAACAACAACAACAACAACATCACATGTACCTTTCAAGAACAGAGTTTCCTTCTTCCGAGATAGAAAGGATGAAATTGTTGGGGGATGTTTTACAGCAGGCCCCAAGCTAAAACCACTTGTTTATCAGCTGACCTGGGAGTTGCACCACTTGACTGGCAGATCTGGTTGGCCCACATGTCTCTTTGTGTAATTAGCAAATTTCTTAACGGACTTTTCACTTTTATACAAATACTAATAAGAATACTCAAAAATAAACTAGAATATAAAATAATTTCATAATTATAGTGAAGGATTACAATCCTTTATCTCTGGAACTATTTGATAATTAAATATCAGTAATTGAGTGTGTATACTATTATGAACAAAGTACATTCACTTGTTCTTTGATTAGTTACTGCCATTTATCTTGTCTACAAAACGCAGATAAAAAAGGATTAGAATTCTGGACAATTACTTCTCAGATTCCAAAAAAGAAAACAAAAGCACAAATGGCGACAAAATTTACAACACAAATAATAAACGAGTTTGTGTGCAGTGTATCTGTAATGAGAAAGAAGGAATTAATTTGTACTCACTAAACTCCTTATCAAAGCGAGTAACCCTAGCACGTGAGGATCTGCGAACTGGCTCAGCATGCCTCTTTCTGGATCTTCCCCTGCGCCCACGCCCGGGTGCCTCGGAATCATCCGATTCATCTGCATCTTCTTCCTCTTCTTCCTCCTCCTCTGAGCTACATATCATTAAACATACAGTTACACGCTGACTTCAATATTCCACCTGGCTGCAGTAATCACTTTGTGTAACAGAAATAAAATAAACATACAGTTACACACTGACTTCAATATTCCACCTGGCTGCAGTAATCTCTTTATGTAACAAAAATAACATGTAGAAGTGTTTGACAATAGTCCAAATGCAGAAAAGAAAACAGTCTTGTTTTCTTAACTCCTCAAGTGGAGCCGACAGAAAAATGAATTATAATTGGAATGAAAACATGACAAGTAACATTCCAACAGCTGTCTTGCTAAACAGAGAACATACAATGATGACAAGCAGCAGCAAACAACCACAGCAGCAAAAGATATAACTGTAACCATACTATATTGAAAGTTGTTGGATATTTTTATGTGATGAGTTCACTAGCAAATATAATTAATCACTTTCTTTTTCTTTTCATATAATGATAAAACCTAGATGCACTATTTTTTTACATCTCACACCACAGATGCAAACCCCATTGCTGTTGTAACTGTTAATGCAGATATTTTTCTCCTCTCGCCTAGATCAAAATTTTCACACGTCTATTATAAACATGATTTTACAATGGACTATGAACATCAGAACACTAGAGATATAAAACAAGGTGTACCATAAAAATGTGACTTTACCAGAAGTAATGGTTTAACAGACACAGGATATGAGACATGTTAAACCCAAGCAGTTATACAGTTGCAAGCAGACAGCAATAAAAATCTAGTAGTACATCAGAAAACATGGATTGTTAGGATGAATTGCTTAGAAGATAATTAATATGATACTGCAGAATCATGAGTGAAGTATCACAATGCTATAGCCGAAGAGCTGTGCAGTTGACTGCAGCATTAACAGACTATACTGGCTAATTGTTGGAGTCCTGGACTATTCCAATTCTATCTCAGGCTATGTTACTCTACAAGAGGCAGAGCTACATGTGAAAGCAATCATGTCATGATATATCATCTCTGTGGTAACTTCTACACAGCATTTTATGTAGGTCTGACCAAACCAATTGCCCAACAAAATTAATTGTAGCCACAGGTGAAGTGGATACCCAGTAACAGAATTGTTATTAAGCACAACATCCTTGGTTTCACTGGTTGCCAATCTGTGTCCCACAACTACCTACTTCATCCCCACCACTGGCTAAACATACACCATTCAAAGCAGGGTCACACGTGAAACAACACGTCATGTGATTTGTATTCACTACATGGCCTTCTACACAAGTGTGACAACCACCAAACTGGCTTTGCGCATGAATGGACACAGACAAACTGTCTGCCTGGGATTACCCGGTGATGGAACATGCCCTCCAGCACAATTCCATGGACCTAGGTGCCTACTACATCACACTCGGAATTTGAATCTTTCCACCCAACAACAGTCCTTGCAATTGCACAGATGGGAACTTGTGTGCCAACACATCCTTTCATCCTCCCTCCTGGACTCAACAATTGTTAACCTCTACTCTTTTTCCTTTTTTGGCCCTTTACTAATTGTGATTCTTCAATTTCTCCAGGCGTATTTTATGATAAAATTCAGTACAACAGCGCACCTGATGATGGCAACGTGGTCGATTGCAGAAATATTGTGTCCTATACACACTCATACCAGGCTGTTCACCCGAGATTTATTTCGGCCTTTACTAATTTACTGATTTTTCAAATCTAAATTTTTTATTTTTCACATTTTCATCGTTAATCTATTTAATTTATTTTGTTTTCTTTCTCTTCTTACTTAGTATTATTAATATTATTCATCTCACATATACCTCTTTACTTCTCAACTATCTTCTTTGCTTTGAAACAATACTTATGATGCGCTACTTTTGACTTTTTTTTAACGCCCTATACTCCTCCTTTGCTTACCCACCAATGGCTACCTCTTAACCTAGAATGTGAGTGACCTACATCCACTTACCCTATCTTCCCTTTTCTTCTCTCCTTCCTCTCTTCCCAGATGAAGGACCAAGTACAGGAAGCAGATTTTTAATGGATTTTTGTCAGTTATTTTTTCCATTTCTGTGTTACTGCTTTGCTGAGTGACACTGACGGGAACTGTCCTTTCAAGATATCCTTGCATCCCCAATACTTTCTGTTTGTCACTGTCTCACAACCAACTCTATTCCGGTTCCATCCACTGCATTCCATTAACCTACACACACATTCTATCTCTCAAACCCAACTCTTCCTGCCAGTGTCATGAGGATATCATTGGCATCACATTTCAATGTGGTCCTGTTGCTGTCCCTCTGTCCCAACCATAGCCACCTTGAACTCCCCGTTGCCTCCCTTCTTCTCTCATCATCTCCATCACACACAACATTGTGTTTATGTCACTCTTGAATGCTCAATGTATCATCCATTGTGGTGTAATAACTGTAACATATCACATTCATATATTTAAGAAGTGTCACTCGATGTGGCCTGACTGATGAACAACTGTCACAAAATTTGAAAGTATTCATTTTATTATTTAAACAATTTAGAATCACAAAGTGTTCAAAAGTTTGTTTCATATTTTTGTTTCTACTTGTGTTTGGATGGATGCAGCATGTCTGGAAGGTGGAACAACATTGGCAACACACCTCTGCTCTCCGGTAGCTGTTGGTTTGGCAGTTTATTATGAGCTGCAGTGTCCTGGCTTGGAGATGTGTGACGTGCCATGGAACAGGAGTCCCATTTCAAATTGGATGACATCACAGAAAAGAAAAAGCTAGCAGATATATTCTGTTTGTCATTTTGAACTAAGAGAACTGTCATTCATATCAAATACAACACAATGAAAATCACAGTTTATGTACTTATGACATGTTACTGTCTTGTAGAGGGAAGATCAATATAATATGATTTCTGAAGATACACTTTTTATTAGTGATAGAAAGTTGAAGCTAGTTAATGGCTATCAGTTTTCAGCAAAGTAGAAGCTGCAAGGAGAAGTAGTTGACAGTCAAGGCAATGTACATGGTTATTCTGGATGTTGAATCAATAAGCAACAGTTCAGAATTAAAAAGTAATGGCAATCATAATCTAATCAAATATACTCTCAAGCATGGAACATTTCATTCTGGTGGCTCAGGTGAAAGGACCCAGGACACTTCTGTGCTGAGAAATATCTGAAATTTTAATAAAACTAGTAAATAAATTGCGAATTCAAAGGTAACAATCTCGAAAGATGATGTCATCAAACTGTATGCTCCTGTCCTTAGCAACTGAATCAAAAGTCAAGATTACATTGCAGTAGAAAAGCCATTAACAGCAATGTAGCAATAAGGAATTAAGAAGAACTGTGTAGTCGATGAGCAGTTGCTGAAATCACTGACTACATTTACATTGAAGAATTTAATAACTCCATGAATTGGAAGATCATTGACTGCAACTTCTAAGGCTAAAATTGTTTCATCAGTCCATCATGCCCCAGCAGCCGACAGTAGCCAGTCCACTGCTTGTCCACCTACGGCAATGGCGGCTTCAGCTGCACACCAACCTTCAGCAGTGCAGTTCACCCAGCACAGTGATCTGTCTTCCCTTGAGAATTGCAATGCTGTGAGCTACCCAAGCATTGTTTGATGAGCTGTATTAAATACAAGCTGATTTGTATAAGTTTTGGTGGTGGTGTGTGTATTGAGACAGTAATTAAAAGTGGAACTGGCAACCGAAGTTTATTGGGTTTGTTCAAGAAGAGAGACATTGCTCAGTGACAACTGGAAGCCAACGACAGTTAATTATGTTTAGTTTTGTTGCTAATGTATGTCAGTAGTGACGAGAGACATGGAGATGCACTTACATTTGTTTCAGAGTTTTAGTGAACTGAGTAGTAAGCTAGATGCGAGAAACACTGAGTTAAACATAAGTATCAAAGCTCAAGATGATCAATTAAACACCAGTGTAAAAGCATATTAATTTCAAAAAAGTTTTGGTGGAGACAAAAGAAGAGATGATAGTGGAATTAAATTCTAAGACAGATAGTACAAATACCAACTTAAAAGTTGGAATTAATGGCGGAAATACAGACAACTGATGCCAAACTCGAAAAACGTATTACTGAGTCTCTTAAAGAAAAACTAAATAATAAGATTTCTGTTTGTGGAAAAGATTTGGGTGTAGTGTCTGTCATTGAAGGCCCTCATGAGACTTTCAGTATACTGGACAAGGGAGTCCTCGTCACCACAGATGGAGGAAGCGATGACAGCTGTCCAGATGAAGGTACTGTTGGTGGTTAGTAGCTACAAATATCAACAGAGTTGTGGATGGAGCCACCCGAGAAGTGGAGGTTAAAGCCCAGGAATGTGACACATTGGGTTGAGGAGGACCAGGTGAAGTGGATGGGAAAGAAAGTGTTGAGGTTGTGAAGGAACAAGAATATGGTGTCTTGGGCCTGGGTCAAGATCATGAAGATATATATCACTGGTAAACCCAATCCAGGCAAATGGTTTGGGATTTTGGAAGGCTAGGAAGGTTTCCTCCAGATGGCCCATAAAAAGGTTGGTGTGGGTGGGTACCATGTGGGTGCCCATGGCTTTGATATGGATTTGTTTATATACCTTTCCTCAAAGGAAAAGGAGTTGTGTGTTAGGATATAGTAGGTAAGTTGTGCGAGGAGAGGGTTTGGTGTCTGAAGGACAGTGGAGAGAGAGTGTTTGACAGTGGCAAGGCCATTGGCATCAGGGATGTTAATGTATAGGGAGGTGGTATCAACAGTAAAGAGTAGGGATTCAAGAGGTAAAGAAGTGTTGATTGTGAAGAGTTGGTGAAAGGAGTGGTTAGTATTCTTGATGTGAGAGGCTAGGTTTTGGGCAATAGGTTAGAGGAACTGGTCAACAAGAGTGGAAATTCTTTCAGTAGGAGTGCAATAACCAGCTACGAAGGGGCATCCAGGACTGTTGGTTTTGCGAATTTTGGAGGCATGTAGAAGGTGTGTGCGGTGGGGGCAAGTGTGAGGAGGGAAATGGATGCAGGGGAGAGGTTCCAGGAAGGACTTAAGGATTTCAGTAGGCACTGGTGGTTATGTTGGTCTTCTGGGATGGGATCACTATGGTAGAGCTTTAAGGTGGAAGAGTCAGACAGTTGGTAGAAACCTTCTGTCGGGTAGTCACTGCGATTTATTATGAAAATGATATATCACCAATGCTAGTTCATCACTGAATAGAAATGGCACACACAGGAAGAGAGCAAATGATGAATACAGAAACTTCATCAAAGTCTACCACAACCATCACCTATCACTTAGTGCACTGTCACTGCAAGTTTCAAACAAAAAACATGCGCACAACACAAATTGAGCGAAAGATGAAAACATTTATACTCATAAATGAATAACTGCTCATGATGACAAAAATTCACAAAGTGTAAAGTGCACTAACAACTTTATGCTTATTTGATGTTCTAACCACACCTCTGCTCGTATTGTAAAAATTTCTTGCTACTTTTGGAACATAAAAATATATTGTGACCCTCGAACTACGGCTGCAAGTGCCATGTGCAAAGGCCTACCTCCTAGCCACATAGGCCACAACAGAATCCATCTGTCACAATCATACACAAATCAAATGATGGAAAATCCAGGATGGAATGCAACAATACGAGAGAAGGAAAGTGCTACTCACCATATAGCGGAGATGCTGCATCGTGATAGGCACAATAAACAGATTCACACAATCATAGCTTTCGGCCATTAAGGCCTTTGTCAACAGTACACACACACACACACCAGTGCCTACTGAAATCCTTAAGTCCTTCCTGGAACCTCTCCCCTGCATCCATTTCCCTCCTCACACTTGCCCCCACCGCACACACCTTCTACATGCCTCCAAAATTCGCAAAACCAACAGTCCTGGATGCCCCTTCGTAGCTGGTTATTGCACTCCTACTGAAAGAATTTCCACTCTTGTTGACCAGTTCCTCTAACCTATTGCCCAAAACCTAGCCTCTCACATCAAGAATACTAACCACTCCTTTCACCAACTCTTCACAATCAACACTTCTTTACCTCTTGAATCCCTACTCTTTACTGTTGATACCACCTCCCTATACATTAACATCCCTGATGCCAATGGCCTTGCCACTGTCAAACACTCTCTCTCCACTGTCCTTCAGACACCAAACCCTCTCCTCGCACAACTTACCTACTATATCCTAACACACAACTCCTTTTCCTTTGAGGAAAGGTATATAAACAAATCCATATCAAAGCCATGGGCACCCACATGGTACCCACCCACACCAACCTTTTTATGGGCCATCTGGAGGAAACCTTCCTAGCCTTCCAAAATCCCAAACCATTTGCCTGGATTGGGTTTACCAGTGATATATATCTTCATGATCTTGACCCAGGCCCAAGACACCATATTCTTGTTCCTTCACAACCTCAACACTTTCTTTCCCATCCACTTCACCTGGTCCTCCTCAACCCAATGTGTCACATTCCTGGGCTTTAACCTCCACTTCTCGGGTGGCTCCATCCACAACTCTGTTGATATTTGTAGCTACTAACCACCAACAGTACCTTCATCTGGACAGCTGTCATCGCTTCCTCCATCTGTGGTGACGAGGACTCCCTTGTCCAGTATACTGAAAGTCTCATGAGGGCCTTCAATGACAGACACTACACCCAAATCTTTTCCACAAACAGAAATCTTATTATTTAGTTTTTCTTTAAGAGACTCAGTAATACGTTTTTCGAGTTTGGCATCAGTTGTCTGTATTTCCGCCATTAATTCCAACTTTTAAGTTGGTATTTGTACTATCTGTCTTAGAATTTAATTCCACTATCATCTCTTCTTTTGTCTCCACCAAAACTTTTTTGAAATTAATATGCTTTTACACTGGTGTTTAATTGATCATCTTGAGCTTTGATACTTATGTTTAACTCAGTGTTTCTCGCATCTAGCTTACTACTCAGTTCACTAAAACTCTGAAACAAATGTAAGTGCATCTCCATGTCTCTCGTCACTACTGACATACATTAGCAACAAAACTAAACATAATTAACTGTCGTTGGCTTCCAGTTGTCACTGAGCAATGTCTCTCTTCTTGAACAAACCCAATAAACTTCGGTTGCCAGTTCCACTTTTAATTACTGTCTCAATACACACACCACCACCAAAACTTATACAAATCAGCTTGTATTTAATACAGCTCATCAAACAATGCTTGGGTAGCTCACAGCATTGCAATTCTCAAGGGAAGACAGATCACTGTGCTGGGTGAACTGCACTGCTGAAGGTTGGTGTGCAGCTGAAGCCGCCATTGCCGTAGGTGGACAAGCAGTGGACTGGCTACTGTCGGCTGCTGGGGCATGATGGACTGATGAAACAATTTTAGCCTTAGAAGTTGCAGTCAATGATCTTCCAATTCATGGAGTTATTAAATTCTTCAATGTAAATGTAGTCAGTGATTTCAGCAACTGCTCATCGACTACACAGTTCTTCTTAATTCCTTATTGCTACATTGCTGTTAATGGCTTTTCTACTGCAATGTAATCTTGACTTTTGATTCAGTTGCTAAGGACAGGAGCATACAGTTTGATGACATCATCTTTCGAGATTGTTACCTTTGAATTCGCAATTTATTTACTAGTTTTATTAAAATTTCAGATATTTCTCAGCACAGAAGTGTCCTGGGTCCTTTCACCTGAGCCACCAGAATGAAATGTTCCATGCTTGAGAGTATATTTGATTAGATTATGATTGCCATTACTTTTTAATTCTGAACTGTTGCTTATTGATTCAACATCCAGAATAACCATGTACATTGCCTTGACTGTCAACTACTTCTCCTTGCAGCTTCTACTTTGCTGAAAACTGATAGCCATTAACTAGCTTCAACTTTCTATCACTAATAAAAAGTGTATCTTCAGAAATCATATTATATTGATCTTCCCTCTACAAGACAGTAACATGTCATAAGTACATAAACTGTGATTTTCATTGTGTTGTATTTGATATGAATGACAGTTCTCTTAGTTCAAAATGACAAACAGAATATATCTGCTAGCTTTTTCTTTTCTGTGATGTCATCCAATTTGAAATGGGACTCCTGTTCCATGGCACGAAAGGAGAGAAATAAAAATAAATTAAAAGACTGGGTGTGGCGGTGAAATGACGGCTGTTTAGTGCTGGAATGGGAACAGGGTCGGGGCTGGATGGGTGAGGAACGGGAACGTTCCCATAACCCTCCTGGCCTCAACCTTCGTTAGTCACTGTCCTCACCCATCCAGCCCCGTCCCTGTTCCCATTCCAGCACTACACAGCCGTCATTTCACCGCCACACCCAGTCTTTTAATTTATTTTTATTTCTCTCCTTTCCACTACTTACCCCCTCCCCCCTCTGCACATTCTCTCCCATCCGCCGTCTAAACTGCAAAACTTCCCTGTCCATCAGTCCCACCTTACTATCCCTCCCCCTACCCACCCAGCCTCCTACTTACCCCCATCCAATCGCCACTCCCATCATGCACTGGTGCTGCTGTTCGCAGTGTAGTTTCAGCTCTCTGAGACTGCAGACGTGTGTGGAAGTTGTGCTGGCGTGTGTGTGTGTGTGTGTGTGTACTGTTGACAAAGGCCTTAATGGCCGAAAACTATGATTGTGTGAATCTTTTTATTGTGCCTATCGCAGTTCAGCATCTCTGCTATATGGTATCAACAATCATACACAAAATATACTATAAAGGAATACTTTACCTGGACCCCTTGAAGTCCTCATCTGAATCTGCATCATCCTCAGAACTTATGTCTAGACTGTTAAGTCGTCTATGCTTCTTTTTGGGAAGTGGATATCTTCTCACAGGAGGTATGTAGCCCTCTGGTTCATCTTCCTCTTCCTCCTCATCTGAGTCTCTTCCTTCCTCTCCATTTTCTTCCTTCTTTTTCTTTTTGGTTTCATCATCTTCAGCTTTCTTGTCACCAGCCTCCAACTTTTCCTTCTGCTCCTCCTTCTCAGCATTAACAATAGTTGCAATATCTTTTCCTCTCCCTTGATTCCCAGCTCCTTTCACAGCTTCCATTTCATCCTGGAAACCAAAGAAAAGTTGAGGGTTACACTACACATCATTCTCTGTCCCATAACACAGTTAATATATACTAAAGCAATTTAATTAAATGTCCTGTTTGACAGAGAGTGTGCTCCTGTTGCAATGGCAACCAGAATAGTTCAGCATGTCTAGTGATAGGATGTACCAGCTTTTGACAAACAATCATTCAAAGGACGTGCAAAATGCACAATAATGGTGTGTTTGGTTGCATCCAGATTGTGAGGGGTCAAAGCACAGGCTACTCCATTTCAAGGTTCATGCAGGTACCAGACTTTTCACATGCCACATTGTGGCCCAAGCACCTCGGGTTGTGAAAACTGCTGCAACTTGATCAACTGTCATGGGAAACAATTTGTTCACTTTAATGTTACCATTTTTCAGATGTGAGCTAGTGTTTTTATACTTTATCAGTAATAATTATTGTACATTGGTCATAGCAGCTCACAATTACCTCTAGACACCAGGAAGAGCACCAAGTGAACACTCTTGGTACCCACAGCTGAAGCAGACATGGTCTGCTGCTTGGTTGCAGTGTGTGAAGTGGCCAATTTGATGTAAAATGAGGACCAATAGTTGAATGTACTTTTTATTTTATTTAACAAATGCCACAAACAAAATGTAAACAAGCTAATAAGAGCATCTCTTGAAACCAGCATCTGAACTGTATCAAGTGTTATTAAAGTGGTTGAATGCCAACAGTTATTACAGACTTATTCATTAAGATTTGCCATTAACTGATGCAAATGTAATAGTAGAAATGGGATCACATTGTAATGAATCACTCACTAATTCAGTGTTGCACAACAGAAACTGGTGAACTGCTATACAATCCAGAACCATCATCTTGCTTTGAAGCACAGAAGCAAATGCTCCTCTACTCACCATACATCACAGAGTGAGCAGATCAGCAAGGGTGCATGACCACTATCAGTGAATACTCAAAGCACAGAAAAATGTCAGCTGGACTAATGAGTTGTGTACACGCTGGTGCACACTGATGGTACAGTAACAAGTTACATTAATTCAAGAACTGATGCAACCTACTTGCCAACAAGGTATTGTTATGGTAGGTGGTGGACATGTCCCCCCTCAGCACATCTAGGATTGCAATGGGCCACGTGCACATACCTTGAACACAGCTATTAACTAATTATTAGTTACATGCAAAGGTGCAGCAGCTGTGGATCAGGATTAAACCCCCAACAATTCCCACATCTTGTGGAGTCCATGCCATTATGTGCTACTGCCATCATCAGGTAACTGCTCAAGAGCAACTTAAAATTAACATGAAAAACACCCTTGTTTTTTAAGTTATGCAACTTTATTCGACTAAGATGTAAAAATTATAATAATGTATAAATAAGAGTAATGCCATCTTTGATCAGTATACACAAACCTGAATTGCAGAATAAATGAGATCGTCATAGTCATTGTATCGGTAGCTAAGAACAGTCTGACGCCTCTGGCGCAACTGGTAAACTGGCTCAGAGTCATCAGATGATGAGGCAGAACTAGATGAACTAGATGATGACCTCCTTGAGCCAGGTACAGAAACTGCTGAAAGAGAGAGGGAAACATTATTTCAACAACAAAACAACTGAAATCATGCTGTGAAGTGAAGTGTGTGCAGCATTTTCCTTGCATCTTACAATAAAGAAAATGGGTTTATCAGAACATTGCAGCAGACTGTATATCCAAATGCACTCTCCTGACAGATTTCAAATGTGTATCAGAGTGAGGTTGAACCTAGGCATTTGTTTCTCATGGATAATACTCTGCTCTACAAATCATCTAAGCAGGTAAGGAATATGAATTTAATGCTTCATTACATTGTATCTCTTGCAAGTTTTTCAAACTATATACAACCTTTATTGCATGCCTCACTGAACTGGTTTCTCTATGAGGAAATGTGTGAGGCTGAAGCCTAAGTGGAATGAAATTTTCACTTTTTGGCAGATAGCACACTTGGTGTAACCTTCATGAGTGTGACTATCTGGTAGAGGCTCACCACTGAAGACAAAGATTCTAGCTGTAGTCCTGGTCTGCCCCACAATCGCAACAGATAAAAACAGATTTGCTGAAATGCATACATGTACATTTCTATTTTCCTTGCTTTTTCATTATTAGGAAAAAGATAGGTGGGAGGGGGGGAGGGGGGGGGGGGGGGGGGGAGAGGACTAGTAGGCTTAGGAAATTTGATTCCATGCTGTGATATAGCATTTGTGCCTCAGAAAATTTCGTTACACAATATCTTAAATGAGATTCATCCCAAAGTCAATTTCACTTTAGTAATGGAGTGAGGTCAGTCTCCCGTAACTAGATACAGTGATCTACAGAAGATCTGACAGTACTCCAGGGCATGGAGTGTATAGAAAGCTCACGAACACAAGTTGGTATTTAGATGCAACTTCACACTGCCATCCAGCCCAGAAGCAATCAGTGTTCAAAACAGTCCCTTCATGTACCGTCTGTACCAATGACAATAATGGCTCGGAATCGAAAATGGGGTTCTTAAAGGAGACAATGAAGGCCAACAGCTACTATAGCTTGTCCATAGACAGGGCTTTCAAATGAAATATTATTAATTATGCTTATACTGAGTGTCAAATAAAAAACTGTCTTTTCCAGTCCCTAACCAATTTTCATCTATTTTATCAGAAAATCTAAAAATTTTGTTGATATACAAGAACATAATGGAGCCTATACTCAGAATTAAAATGAAAAATAATAAGACAAGGAGATGGACTATCCCACTCCTTTTCAACTGCGTCTTGGAAAAGGTCATTCGAGAGTGGAGAAAGTTGTTAGCCCAAGAAGAAACAAATGAAGAGCAGTTCAGACTTGGTCCTAAGACTAAAATGGTGTACATTGACTGCTCGGCCTATGCAGATGACCTGGCCATGTTTGCTAACAACATAGAGTCAGCAGTCAACAAGATCAATAGGCTGTCAGAAATTGCTGAAAAAAATTGGACTCCAGATCTCTATTCAAAAGACAAAATACACGACGAACACCTGTGATGGACCTGAATGGAACACCATCAATCTGGGAAAAATCAGACTAGTTAAAAATTTCAGGTATGTTGGTGAAGTCATCCAGGAGAATGGATTAGAAGGACAAGCAGTTAATGTCAGGATGAGGAAGTTAGACCAGGCATACCAACTGATAAAGAATACCAATAACAAAAAGGCTATGAGTATTGGGGGCAAGTTCCGACATTGTAATACAGTTTTAAAACCTGAGGGCTTATATGTGTTGGAAACTTTGACCACGAATAGACAAGGCCAAGCTGAGCAGCTGGAAAAGCGAGAGCGTAGGATATTAAGGAAAATCCTAAGTAATAGATGAGCTGATGGACAATGGTGAATGAGAGCAAATGAGGACTTGTACAGCAAGACAGAACCTATCACAACATCCATTAAGAAGACGATTGTTATATTACGTCATCTCATGAGGATGGACAGTGACTGACTTACAAAAAGAATATGGATTTTCGTCCAATCTAAGAACACGATGTAGTGGTTAATAAAAAAAGAAAATAGAGGAGAGAGACCGTGAAAAAGGGAAAGAATGAAAAGCAAATCGGACTTTGTATTACAGAAAAGCTATCGGACTTCGTTATTCGGAAAAGCTATTGTTGGGGTGGTCCTTGTGGCGTTTTTGAGCAAAAGTTAAACCAATTTCCACTACAAAAATTATTGAAAAAGAACAGAGAATAACAAAATGTAACTGACAGGGTGAAATGACGTAGCTTAGAGTTCATTCTTTACCAGGTTAACATGTCTTCTTTCGTGCGGCGTCCAGGTCATCAAAAATCTCCTTCAATTCTGCGTGAAAAGTTTGCTCCGAAATCTTGTGATCGTCCAAGAATCACTAATTTATACCAATTAAAATCATCTTCATACTGTATGCAATTTAATTTACTTTGCTACTCTCCATCCTCCGAATTTCATAACAACGTCCACAATGTCTACACACTAATAAGTTTTTTCGTCTTAATCAGATCACGTCTGCCTTAAGCTTCGGCTATCAAGAGACAATAAAAAACGAATAGAAAAACAAAAAAGAGTTACAATTTTAGTATTTTCTCTGCAGTCGAGCGCTCATACCGCTGCGACGGCACAATTCATGCCTGAGGGAACGAGAGCAGCGTGGTGAAATTCAAAGTCCCGCTACAATGAGGCCGAGATGGTTCGAAGAATGTGAAAAAGATCTTAGACAGATGGGTACCTCAGAGAGAAAAATTCCTGACAAGAACAAATTTAGAAGATTGGTGAACAACTACCAAGGTTTTAAAATGGAATCAACATCCAAAAGATGGAGAAGACCTTTGTCTTGAAGAGCATAAACAGATACTTCTTGGTGGGCTCAAAAGATCAGATTCCCATTACATTCAATCACTGATGCTCTGCCACCAGACATAGCATTTTAAAGACTGAGCCACGATGACAGAGGATCAGACACTGCTTATTTCCCATACACAAACTGTATTGTCAGGTCATTTTTATAAAATTGGCAGGTGCTCACAAAAAAGTCAACACACGGATTCTGCAGTCTCTGATCCAGTGTGCACACATCACATTACAATCTGGCAGTCTGCACATAATGTCCTCCACACTAGCCAGCAACGGCCACGCCTGGTTGGCTGGGCTGTTTCGTTGGACTGGGTAAGGGGAGAGGAAGGGGCAGGGTAAGGAAGATGGTAGGAAATGCTGAAACAGCTGCAGCGGTCAGTAAATGCAGCTCTGCACTGAGTCATGCAGAAGGCAAGCATATGCCTCTGCTGAAAAGCAAATCGAGTACTGTGCCTTTTCCTGGGTTTTTTGGCAAAATGGAAAAATTCACCACGTTTTCCAGAACAAAAAAAAGTCTCTAAGTTTTCACGGTTTTCCAGGGTGTGAGACATCTTGTAAAAAGAAAGATGAAGTATTGTCTTCTCTCTCTCCTAGGTTACCATTTGTTTCTACAATTACTGACCAAGTCAGCAGAAGTCTATGATAAAATGGTGTACAGAAGTAAATGAACTTTTCCCAACACAAAACGGACACCCCAGATTCCCTCATCACTGCGGGAGTCTATGAAGTGACATGAGACTAAGGCAAAGTGTATATATGTGAATGAAAATAAAAATAATTATTAAACAGCATTAACACCTCATGCGGTTTACACAAAGTGTGAAATCTATGGTAACAGAACAGCAGGAAAACTATGGCCAAGACAACAAATTTAACAATATTCATATGCTACCCAAGGACAGCAACAGTTACAGAAGTAAAGTCAGAGAAGTGGTTGAGATTTCTAAGAACAAATGTGATTTAAATAGGAAAGATACCTATATGCTTCCAACTTTGTGAATCCTACCAGCTTTGTGACCTCCCACCATCGAGGAACTTAATACGCAGTTATGGAAGCAAGGAATACAAATGATCTGGAAGCCACTTTTGCAACACATCGATAATACTTCGATAAAACATTTCCCCTCTCTTGCTCTGCCTATTTTGCTTCTTATACAATGACAGTGGCCAACCAATAGTAGCCAGAATAGCTCCACTTCTTTAGAATAAGTGTAAAAAAGCTCACTCTTTTAGGTGTATGCAATACTGCTCTTTGACAGTGTTCGGCTAACCAAAAACACTAGGAAATCCAAAAGAAGATGCCAGACGAGATGTCAAAACACTGATTGTGTAGAAAGAAAATGAAGAGGAAATGGACACAGCCTAATGACCCACATTTTATCTTCAACGACAATGGTCCCGAGAGCTGCAGACTTACATCACGATTAAAATTTTCCATTTCTAACCTAGAGCTACGAATCACTGACTATGAGAAAGAAAGATTGAAGAAAAAACCAGCAGGCAAGATGAAGTACATTACAATGATGAACGGTAATACATAACATATGAGACTGACGAATACCAATCAAATTCTCAAGGAAATGTATAATATGGAACTAAAATACTGTAGACTCAAAGGACACCAAAGACTGAGATTTATCACATGGTGAAGATTGGTGTACATATGACAGAAAACAACTGTCCCAGCACAGAATAGGAAGCAACATACAAAGTTAACAGTTGGTGGAAAGGCTTATTAAGCCAACTTTTCAAACAGATAAAAATACATAGAAATTAATCAAATGCTGTTTACAAACGATGCAATGTGAACCAAATACATAACAATATGGTGCTAATATTCAAACTATAGCAAGGACCTAATAATTTATTTAAAATGTGGAGACAGTTTTACAAATGGGACCAAAGCTTGGATGCTAACAAAGCCTTGTACATTTGTTAACTTAATAAAGAAGGTTTGTTGTAACACATGAAGTACAAATTATTTTGATGGGTAGCAACATTTGAATAAATGCATTTTGTATTAACACAACACTTTTTCAATAAACAACAATTCCAATTCCTGGAGATCATGAATTTATGAACCTTGTGAGAATGAGCACAATTAATGAGCCAGTGAAAGAACATTGCAGCTTGGGTGGGGATTCAGTAATTTAGATGAGAAGGAGCATCTGCTGGATTTCCATATGGTGTGAGCGAGGACTGTGTACATCTTGGATGCTTCCTTTCTTTACAAACTTTAACCTCAGTTTTCTCAAAGTTGGCAAAATTTGGTTTCAGGTATCTTCCCAGTACTGTCGAGGGTGATCTTGCAGAAGTTATTGCTTCAGCTTTATTATCAGAAATTTTCCTTTTTATGTAAAGGGAACATTTGAAGTCATTAGACTGGTAAATAATTACAGTGGTCCTGTCAGTCTTACAGAGATTTGCAATTTGTTCAAGTGACTTGTCCCAATATTAGATAGGTTGTGTTCTCGCTTAATGTACAGCTGCCCTCTTGTCAGAATGTAAAATTAACTCCATTAAAACACAGTGTTTTTGAAATACAATATGTAGGTCTTTTCTCCAGAGTACAAGGCACTGAGTCAGAGGAAAATGTCCTGTACAGAGATTGGTCTATATTGTTTTGCACTAACTGTGTGTCCAGAAGATGGAATGGCATGAGTCAACAGCTGATTTCCTTGCCTGTGGGCAGCTTATTGACCATCATTTCCATTCACTCTCCATATTTCTTGATGCTCCGGCTCAACAATGAGGTAAGGGCACACAGCACAATTTTTGATTGTTAAATGCGCCATATCTATAGATAAACTTTCTAATTTCAATTTCTCTGATTTCACTGTGGGCAATTTAAAACCAGAATTTCTGTCGAACTCTCCAGCCTGTAATTATTATTCACAAATGATATATGGTTGCTAAAAAAAAAAAAAAAAAAAAAAAAAAAAAAAAAAAAAAAAAAAAGAAAAAGAAACCAATATAGGGATAAGAAACTCTGGACAGGAAGACATTCTCAGAAAGCCATGCGTAAAGCTGTTTGAGGATATTGCACCTTCAAGTATTATTTTAAAAGCTTTTTTAAAAAATAAAATGTGAAATAAAAACTCTTATGTGACATTTGCACATGGCCTGCTGAATGACTGCCCCCCAAAACGCCACTAAAATCATCTTTTAACACTGTTACTGGTATTACCTACAATTGTATTATCTAACTTCTTTGTCTGTTTTTACTTAACGTGGCTTCTTTGTCACCAAGCTCTTTGATGTACAATCTGTGTAAATGTTTTATTCATTATTTATGACCATTTACGTAATTGTAATTAATCTATGGATGTATTTTCAAAAGTAATATGCTGTAACATAATGGAAATGTTAAAAATTTTGTTGTAATACTGGTTCATGCATAAGGCATGTAGGTTTGCAATCCCGTAAAACATGGAGGGAAGCCCCTCGGCAATGAAACAGCTTGGTGGGAATAGAAAAGGTGGATCTGGTGATTCAACTGCATGGCTCCTTAGTGGTAAGAGTCGCCGGTGGCCAGCAGGCCGAATATTCGCATCTTGTGAACTGAAAGACGCAAGAAGAACTTCAGCAATATATAATACAGCCTCATATGCGCAAGTAATTTGGCTAATTATTCATGGCTTACTTTGGTTAGCTCTTTAATACAAAATTCTGATGCTCAGAAGAGAATTCTCAGAGCTTGTTACACAGCAACACCCATGGACAGCTTTGCCACCTTTTTTGAATACCCACAGGAGATCAGCACTGCCACCACCTTCATCTCAAATTACCAACTGAGTTCTGTATAACTGCATGGACCAGTGATGCAATTTCTTTTTCAATAATACATTTGTGTTTTGTAAACTTTCTATTGAGCCCTGTATTTTATCCCTCGTTGGTTACCTAGGCAGGGTCCAATTCCAAGTTCTGTGATACTTCCAAAGCAGTTGCCTTCTTTAACAAAAGTTAATAAACTCTGTGGGGTTGTAAAGCACATAATTATTTAGTGAGCAAAAGTTTTGAAATACTTCACACAATTTCTCCTCTTGTGTAGTTCATGTCAAGCCACTGGTTCATTACTTATTAAATTGCACTACTGCCTTGTATCTTACGAGCAAAACAGAATTTCAGTATCAGATTAGGTCAGTCCCAATAGTGAACTTTGTTTATGGATCATGCTGGTACTTGGTACAATTTTGTCTAATTAGTCTGGCAACCATTTCCTTTCACAAAATTGCAGTTTACTTAATTACTAATAGAGCCTTGGTTCGATTCCCATTTATTCTGTTACTGTTTCCTTTCAATAGAAATCTTTAGAGAAACAAAACCAATCCGATACCTTTCCATACATACAGTCATGGTCACAAATTAAAACCCGTTCACAGTAGTAATGTTATCAGTCTGTTGCCAATTCAGTAATAGCCAGTAGTGATATAAAATGAGTAGCTGTATAAATTCCAGGACCCAGACACAGTGGTAGTCGACCAACTCCCTCGAGGTCTGTCTCTCACAGTTAGTGAAGGAAATTATATGAAAACTACTTGTACATGGATGGGCCTTCCCACTGTCAGGAGGAGAATTAGCTTCTTTACAAGAATCAAGGCATTGTCCTGTTTTATAAACAAGTTTCTTCACTACATGTTATAGTGTAATTATTCATGACCTAGTGATATGTCACAGATGATGTCAACTCCAGCACCTGCACTGAGAAAGGACAGTTGTAGACCTCATCATTTGAAGAACTATATTTCCAACCATTCACCTCAGTGATCACTCACAAGTGGCAAAAGGCTAGATCCTGGCTGACAGTAATACTCGTTTAAATTCAAGAGGAGATTTACCAGCATACCATAATGACATAATCTGTATGTGAGCTCTATTGTTATGAAAATATTACATAAAAATGCTCTGGTCCCTCACCTTCTGGGTCTTCCTTTTCTGATTTGTTTGGAAGCACATTGTCTAAACTAATTCCAACATATGCTAGTCTTTTACGCCTTAGTTCTTCATTTTCACGGCGTTTCAGTTTGCTATCAAGATCTTTTAAACTTTCTTGGAGGTTACCAAGTAATGTAGCCTAAAACAGAACAATTTCACGGATTATTTTTGTTAGTTACATGTTCTATAGGTTATTA
Source organism: Schistocerca americana (assembly GCF_021461395.2). Lineage (NCBI taxonomy): Eukaryota > Metazoa > Arthropoda > Insecta > Orthoptera > Acrididae > Schistocerca > Schistocerca americana. Next base: position 950,165,805 of record NC_060120.1, read on the forward strand.
ATACACTATGTCGTAATGACATAAGAACATAAATCACTGAGTCACCATTTAAATTGAGCTAAACAAACATATACAAGAAAAGATGTGATCAGACATTACACATTGGATTTAGCAAGAGAACACCCTTCATATTTATATTTTTATGTTGGTGGTGTACTTGTATGCTGACTACACAGTACCTGACTAACTGTGCTGTCTAACTGTTTAATCCCTTGCATAATGATAAATTACTTTATGCTGAGTTTGGTCGTATAGATTCCTTAGCAGAATTGGACAAAATGTTGCATGTAGTTCAACTGGCTAGCTAGCAAACCATATGATTAATGAAACTCATGCGGCATTTTGTAGTGTGGATGGGAGTGTTCTGATTAAAATGATTAAAAACACAATGTGCCTGTACCTCCCCACCCTCCTCCATAAAAACACACACACACACACACACACACACACACACACACACAGTAAATCTAAAAAATAAATCAAAAACAAAGATTCCATGACTAACCAAATGGGAAAGCGCTTGTAGATAGGCACAATAAAACAAACAAACACACACACAAATGTTCAAGCTTTCGCAACCAACGGTTCGTCAGGAAAGAGGGAAGGAGAGGGAAAGCTGAAAGGATGTGGGTTTTAAGGGAGAGGGTAAGGAGCCATTCCAATCCCTGTCCTTTTTTCCCCAAGGTAGTCTTTCCGCTCCCGAGATTGGAATGACTCCTTACCCTCTCCCTTAAAACCCACATCCTTTCATCTTTCCCTCTTTCCTGACGAAGCAACCGTTGATTGCGAAAGCTTGAAATTTTGTGTGTGTGTTTTTGTTTTATTGTGCCTATCTACCAGCGCTTTCCCGTTTGGTAAGTCATGGAATCTTTGTTTTTAATATATTTTTCCCATGTGAATGTTTGTTTCTATTTTATTTATATCATTAAAAAATAAATCACTTAGACAACACTACAAGGAAAGACAATTATCAGTCCTATAGAGGAATTATTGGACAGCAGCAAGGTCTATAACACAAAGTGTTAATGATTTTGCCTCATTAAATGAACTATTCTTAATCTATTTAACGAGGTACAGCCTTCTACACCTACAAAATGCCAGCTGAGTTTCATTAGTAATTCAGTTATCATGGCGATATCTTTACAAGATTGAACTGCTATCAAAATTTAGTGCAATTTTGGCAAAGAAAGCAATCTGACCAAACTCAGCCTAAATGGGTCCCCCATCATGCTACGGAATAGATAGTGCACTGTGTCAAGCACCGCGTAGTTAGCATACAAGTACACTGTTGTTGTTGTGGTCTCCAGTCCAGAGACTGGTTTGATGCAGCTCTCCATGCCACTCTATCCTGTGCAAGCTGCTTCATCTCCCAGTACCTACTGCAACCTACTTCCTTTTGAATCTGCTTAGTGTATTCATCTCTTGGTCTCCCTCTACGATTTTTACCCTCCATGCTGCCCTCCAATACTAAATTGGTAATCCCTTGACGCCTCAGAACATGTCCTACCAACCGATCCCTTCTTCTAGTCAAGTTGTGCCACATAATTCTCTTCTCCCCAATTCTAATCAATACCTCCTCATTACTTATGTGATCTACCCATCTAATCTTCAGCATTATTCTGTAGCACCACATTTCAAAATCTTCTATCCTCTTCTTGTCCAAACTATTTATTGTCCATGTTTTACTTCCATACATGGCAAAAGTCCATACAAATACTTTCAGAAACGACTTCCTGACACTTAAATCTATACTCGATGTTAACAAATCTCTCTTCTTCAGAAACGCTTTCCTTGCCATTGCCAGTCTACATTTTACATTCTCTCTACTTCAACCATCATCAGTTATTTTGTTCCCCAAATAACAAAACTCATCTACTACTTTAAGTGTCTCATTTCCTAATCTAATTCCCTGTCCGCCCCCGGTAGCTGAATGGTCAGCGTGACTGATTGTCAATCCTCTGGACCCGGGTTCGATTCCCGGCTGGGTCGGGGAATTTTCTCCGCCCAGGGACTGGCTGTAGTGCTGTCCTCATCATCATCTTATCACCCTAATCGACTGTGGGTCGCCGAAGTGGCGTCAAATTGAAAGACCGGCACCTGGCGAACGGTATGCCCGACGGGGGGCCCTAGCCATACAGTTAAATAAATCTAATTCCCTCAGCATAACCCGACTTAATTCGACTACATTCCATTATCCTCATTTTGCTTTTGTTGATGTTCTTCTTATATCCACCTTTCAAGACACTGTCCATTCCGTTCAACTGCTCTTCTAGGTCTTTTGCTGTCTCTGACAGAATTACAATGTCATCGGCGAACCTCAAAGTTTTTATTTCTTCTCCATGGATTTTAATTCCTGCTCCAAATTTTTCTTTTGTTTCCTTTATTACTTGCTAAACATACAAATTGAATAACATCAGGGATAGGCTACAACCCTGTCTCACTCCCTTCCCAACCACTGCTTCCCTTTCATGCCCCTCGACTCTTATAACAGCCATCTGGTTTCTGTACAAATTGTAAATAGCCTTTCGCTCCCTGTATTTGACGCCTACTACCTTCAGAATTTGAAAGAGCGTATTCCAGTCAACAATGTCAAAAGCTTTCTCTAAGTCTACAAATTCTAGAAACGTAGGTTTGCTTTCCTCAATCTATCTTCTAAGGTAAGTCATAGGGTCAGTATTGCCTCACTTGTTCCAACATTTCTATGGAATCCAAACTGATCTTCCCCGAGGTTGGCTTCTACCAGTACAAGTACACAGTGCGAGTACACTACCAACACAAAAAATTAAAAATGAATTTCATCATGAAAATTTTTAACTAGATCAGTTGATCAATTTGTAATTAACAACTTTTAAACAAACAAAGGAAAATCTAGGACGTAATACTGACAGTATTATGAAAAAGGATAGAGTGCTACTTACCAAATAGTCGAGATGTTGAGTCACAGACAGGCACAATGTAAGACTGTTAAACAAGTAAGCTTTTATATAAAAGACCTCTTTCTGAATTAGACAACAATCACACATTCAGCAGATCCAACTTCCACAGTCTCTAGCTGCCAATGCAAGACTCAGAGTCTGGTCTCGGCAGCCAGAGAGTGCTGCATTTGCGTGAATGTATGTGTGTATGTTGTCTAATACAGAAGAAGAGCTTTTGGCCGAAAGCTTACTTGTTTAGCAGTCCTTTTTGATTTGCCTGTTTGCAACTCAACATCTCTGCTTAAGTATCACTCTATCCTTCCCATAATATTGTCATAACTTTAAAACACATTTATATAAGATATCCAGTATAACTACCATTATTTTAAATAATGGTTTCCCAGAGGATTTCTGAAATGTGATATTAAATTCCTAGTAACTATGATAATACTACAAACATTTTACAAGAATGCCTTAATAAATGTAAGGAACTTTTATAACCAACACTAGGGATGTGCAACACAGACAGCATTATATTTTTCAACATTTTCTAAACAACTATACCAATAAAAACTACAGACTAATGAAACATTAACATTCCTTGCAAATAAATAAATAAATTTACAGTGCAGCTTAAAACAAGAAGAAGAAGACAAAAATGAACAGTAATGACAAAAATATTAAGACTAATTATTTGTGATCAAGCGAGGAATTCCAGGGAGGTATCTGTGCGTGAACCATTTCTGAGTGTCTGCAAAGCCGCATACCAAATTATGATTCTCTTTTTATCCACATAATGCCAGGTATTATTTTAAAGAATTGTTTTATTTCTCTACTGTAAACTACTTACATGTTCACAAGGTGGACAGAACCAGTCACCTTCAGGAATTACAAGTAGCGCAGGTCTGAGACAAGATCCATGCCAACCAGAATCACATTTATCACAAAGCAGAATCCATTCAGGATGATCACTTTTGCCACATTTTTGGCAAGCATGTTTATCTTCCAGTTCTTCAGTTTCAGTATCTAAAAAATGTATTACAGATAAATTACTAGAACAAAAGACTCTAGTACAGCAAAATAAAAGTTATGAATTACAAAGTTTAGTTGGAACATGGAACATACTTCATACGCCACCTTACTATGTTTTATTCTCACAAGAGGAATACTGAATTTTAGAATCTCAAACAAGAACATGTAATTTCAAAAATAACTACACAAAAAGACTTGCTGGTCATTTCAAATGTTTTTAGTTTCTTTGGCTTCAAAATTTCTCAATTTGGTCAATTAAAATTAGCAGCCAGCAAACCAACAACCTTCTCAACAATCATAAAATCCTAAAATGAACACCTATTTAATATGTTGGATGAAAATCTTTGGCAACCAAAATAGCCTGAATCTCCCTACGGGTTGTTTCCAATGAAACTATATATTGCTTCTCACAAAGCAGCTGTTATAATTCCTTGAGGGGTGATGGTTTTAGGATAGCAATAGAAAGTGGAGAAACCCTAATTACGGTATAATCTGAAGTACCCTCTATTATGCACTTCTACTAGACTGCCGTCTCCACAAGAAGGTTTACTTACATTATTTACAATGATTAACTACAAGAAATGAGAATTATAGTGAGTCTACAAACTGAAGAGTAAGCAGATGAGTACCCACTCTCTACCCAGCTTCATCACAAGGAGCACCTATAGGCTGCTTCACAAGGTTATAATGACCCTTTCAAAGCACCCTTTAAATCGGTCTCCACACAGTGCACAGACCTGCCTTTGGAGTGTTCATTTTTAAACAAATGCATTAAATTGATATGGAATACAGAATTAGTAATTACTATAACAAACAGAATAAACACACATGAATGGAATCTGCATAAGCCAGTATCTGCTGTGCTGCACTGCTAGATGGTACACTGATTCTTAGTCATCCTGTACAGCAGTTGCAACATTTTTAAATGTAGAGATGGATTAAACCTTTGTAGCTGAAAAGAAAATGACAGGTTGGTTGGTTGTTTTGGGGAAGGAGACCAGACAGCGTGGTCATCGGTCTCATCGGATTAGGGAAGGATGGGGAAGGAAGTTGGCCATGCCCTTTCAGAGGAACCATTCCGGCATTTGCCTGGAGTGATTTAGGGAAATCACGGAAAACCTAAATCAGGATGGCCGGACGCGGGATAGAACCGTCGTCCTCCCGAAAAATGACAGGCTGACAACAACAACAGGGTGTATACATGGACAGGGAAATAAAATTCCCAGATATTTCCCAGTTGAAAATACACTTTCTCCCAGGTGAAAATACACTTTTTCTGTGTTAAGTGACAGTATACTTCTCTTCAGCACTATAAAATCCTTTGAATGTTTATGGTTTTATACACTGACGTAGAATTTCCCAGCACTTTAGCAAACGAAACTCAGGGGGAAAAAACACGTTTTGGAAAGATCTTTGATGTACAGCAGCATGTACGCTGCATATTATCGTGTTACGAAGGTATAAATTCAAAGGTATAAATTCGAATTCCACCAAACACCATATGTTACTTTCCGAAGCATTGAAATCGAAATTGCGACATGCTTTGTAAGCCACTCACAGCTCATGTCACGTAATCTCGCCAGTTGATGACAGCATAGGACACGTGATGTAGTCAGCCAATAGCAAGATCACTGTAAAGTAGCACGAACACACAAATAAGAAAAGTTGATGGTTTAAATTAATATACGTAGTGTTGCTACAAGAAAAGCAAAGCTTTCACTCATAATATTGCTCTTGAAGATTAAGAAGCTGCAAGAGAAGCTAAGCTTCCTCATATAATGTTTATCTTTTTTTGCAAGTTACACTTTAAGATACATCAGTAGTTTTTAATAACGATGTAAATCTCTGATTTCCTGGTCTCGAAGTTCTTCTAGATGGTCTTCCTCAAAGAGTAGTTTTTTAAATGAGAGTCAAAGGCTCTGTGATTTAACAAATTCGTCGTACATTCTCGTACATAGTTCATCTTGCATAAAACGAAATTTACTTTGAAAGTAATGCTTTTCAAACCACCATTCGCGGTATTTTCCCATGACCTGTTAGAAATTGGTTCGTTTCAGCAGTTCCACAGAGACCCAGATAACAGGCGTCACTGCACTTGTGCAGTTACGATGACGCAGGAAGCCTGTACGTTCGTACATGTAAAACATTAAAAGATCTTTCATTATGTCATAAAAGAAACAAGAAATCGGAGGATACTTCAAGAGCATCGGAATTTTGTGAACCATATTAAAATGCATAATTCGGCTTAAAGTGCACATTCGTATGTCCAGATTCGGATGTAAATTTTCTTGAGTACGAGTACTGCATTATCTCATGTTTGATTCTTTATTATGGCATAATGCCATATGAGCTAGAAGACGGAAAACATGCACTTTAAATGCAGCAAACAGTTGAAAGTAGCCAACAGTGTGAAATTAAATACTTTGTTTCAACTAAATTGAAGGCCTTGGCAGAAAAGATTAATAAAATTAATAAGTAGCAAGAAACCTATCAGTGCAACAAAACAATAGCTAAAGTATCTCAAAATCTATTTAACTAATCATCAACATCTGGAATCTAATTTATGATATTCACTAACTAGCATTTCATGAATAGGCATACAGCAAATATTATTACCCTTCCGTGCAGTTCTGGCCCTGCGCAAGGGAAGGTCTTCTGTAGCGCCCTCCTCTAGGTCGGATTCTGGGGAAAATTCATGATCTGATTTGAACACAAGCTCGGGTTCTTCCTCCTCTTCTTCCTCTTCAGTCTGTAACAACTCTTCTTCTTCTGCAGATGAACTGTAAATTGTATTCAAAAATTAACCCCAAAGTCCATCATTTGAAGCTCATACCATCAACACAGTACTTATAACCAATTAAGGTGTACCACTTATATCACAAACTTCTTCAAGTTACTAAGCAATAAAATCTTTACAGTGTCTAGTTTAAAGAGATCAGTACAGCAAAAGGACAGAACAGTTACATCATCAAAAAAATATTGGAATGTTGAAATGAAGACATAAGAAATATGCCTCTGTTTACATCACTCCAGATCATTAATATAAAGAGGTATGACCTCCCTCTCCCTCCCTCCCTCCCCCCCCCCTCTCCCTTTCTCTTTCTAATTTTTGTTTGGGAAAAAAAGACAGCTTGCTAAAATTTACAAAATTTTCAGTTTTTGAGCTAACCAGTATTGGGAAATAAACTTTCCATACAAAGACAGAGATCTTTCTATTACTTTGAGGTTACAAAATCAAAAAATAAGAACAGACACTATGTCGAATCTGCAGCTGTAATAAACCTTATGTAAGCTGACGGTAGAGGGGGAGAAAGGAAAGGAAAGGAAAGGAACTCATGATGTCGGCTGCATTGAGACTTTATGTGAAGTAAGTGGTACCAAGTGAAAATTTATAATGGACCGGGATTCAAACCAGGGATCTCCACCTTGCTGGGCAGCGCGTTAATCACTGCACCACCTGTACACAGCATTTATCACAGCTGTGTGGACTACATTGGTATACCCCTCAGCCGTATCACATTCCCACCCTGCACCACCTATCTGCAGCCGCCATTCAAGTCCTTCATTCTCGCTACTTTAAGATTCCTGATGGAGGTTGAACATGATTGTGCATTTGCACTAAAGGTGGTGGATTCATAGCCCATTGAGGCAATTCAATTATATGAATGCGTAATGTCTGTTCTTTTGGATGCGTTCGAAAGAACAGACCCCATGCAGAATCTGCAGCTGTAATACATATTATGTAAATTGAAGGCGGAGAGGGGGGGGGCTGACTCCACATAATGTCCCAATGCAGCTGACATCATTAGAGACTTCTGTTTCCTTTCCTTTCTCCCTCTTCAAACTTAAATTTACATAATATCTTAAAGTTAAGACTATTGGCAGAAATGTTATTTTAAAAGGAAGAAGCCTTTCATTTACCTCGATTCTGATGAAGACTGCCATGGGTTATTTTCATTAAATCTTGCTAATCCATATTTCTTCTTGCGTTTCTTCTTCTTGTTGGTCTTCTGTTGCTGTTGTGGCTGCAGTGACTGTTGTTGTTTTCCTTTCCTTTTTGAAGTAGAAGCATCAGCATGGTCGCCCGTAGTATAATCTTCATCAGAATCAGTCTGTTAAATAGCAAATTATAAGACTCTCACTTATTATTATAAAAAGAGAATGCTTTTCGCTAATACTGTCAATTTTTCTAGAAATTTTGAGATATATAATGCAAAGTTTGGCCTCACAAAAAATAAAACATTATTACAAGCAATAAAATGGAAATGAAATACGATAAGTACATGCATTATAATTCGCTTTAGTTTCTTTACAGTTATGTTTTGAAGCAGAGGACACGCTCTCATCAAATAAATGAGGCAGGACCTTTGTTACCAATCATCGATGAAAACAACTGGAATAAGGCTGACACAGAACATAATCAATCATTTTTTAACATTTTAAGTTTCTTGGTTTTCCCTGTAATGGATCAAGGAACAATGAGACTGTAATGCATAATTCTAAGGATCTACAGCAATCTGTCACTCCTAAAATAACTGGCTGTTGCATCTCCTCCCTCAGTAATATTTAGTTTCTGGATCAGAACAAGAAGAAATGGAAAGAATTAAAATGCTGTTCCAGTCCTTATTGCAAAATAGATAAACATGAACTAATAATATTTGTAACTGACAAAGGCACAACAAAAAAGAAGTTACACACCTGAAATGGTAGCAAACATAAAAAGGCATGTTGTTACCTTCAGTCGAAAAGCTGATTTGATACAGCTCTCCATGGGAGTCTAACCTGTACAAGCTGCTTCATCTTTGCTTGGCTATTACAACCTGCATACTCTTGAATCTACTTACTGTAGTCAAGGCTAAGTCTCTCCCCTGACAACTACGCCCCCCCCCTCCTCCCCCCCACCCATCACCCATTCCCCACTGCCCCTTCCGTCCATTACCAAACTGAGCACTGAGCATTCCTTGAAGATTCTGAATAAGGGCATTACCAGCATCAGATATTGAGTGCCTGCTGTGCAAAATGGGGAGCTGTTGTGTGCTCATATGAGCCATCATTACTAGCACCTGACAGAGTGTGAAAGGTGCCTCACTGTGGGTACCCATTTGACAGGCTGGTCAAATTGTGCAGTATACAGATATGTGGGGCATTCAGATACGACAGTGGTCCTACGTTGGACTGCATGAGAATATTACACCAGACATACCAATCATTAAGGTTCTGGTTGACCACGTTTGACCACCATATGGTAGGATCATTTTATTGTGCACTGAGCCATCATAACCCCTTCACATCTGCACCTACCACACGAGAACAAGTAATGGACTCCCTGCAACATTCTGTGTCATCTCACATCATTAGTCAGAGACTAACAGCAGCTGGACTAGGAAATTACTGTCCAATGCTTAGGCTGCCATTAACACCACAACACAAACAGCCACAGCTGGAGTGGCACTGTGAATGGCAGCACGGACTGCTGATAAATGGTGTCGCATTGTGTTCAGCAATGAATTGCAGTTCTGCACTGCAGTTTTTAAACAGAACAATGCCTTTCCATACATGGCACATCACTTATTTTGCTGCCCAAATATCAAAGCCCATTAAACTTTCAGTATCTCATTTCCAAAACCCAATTTCCTTCACCTCGCTCATTAAAGACATAAAATATATTGCCTGATAAAACTGTAAAATTCGGGGGGCAGGTGGAGGGGAGGGGGGGGGGGGGGCATTATACTGAGTAGTAGGAGGAAGAGGAGACTGACGGAGGGGTGAAGAAAAGTAAAAAATAAGAACATGAGAGAGAAACTGTGGAATGTCATTGAAGGGCTGGGTCACCATGATTCAAACTAAACTGTATGATACTCATACAAAAGAAAGAAAATAGTATTCCCTTTATTACACAATTCTGCCCTCAGGATTAGACTCCACAACTGTTATGCCAAAGCAGTGAACTCCTTATGTTAAACTCTGAAGTATGATTTAAATCCTCAAGCAAGGTCATCAGTCCCTTGATTAAAAGAAAATTCAGCTGAAGTTAGTGACGTCAGCCAGAAATTTGACAGAATGATGACAGTGTATGAGAGGGGTAACAAAGAGGCACTTTACGTAATCTTGATGCCAGAACTAAGAAATAATTTAAATGAAGTAAAAGTATATGGGTCAGGGTAGTATATAGGTCAGAGTGTAAATGATGGCTCCTCCAGGCCTCATCTGTGGCGAGAGACCCTCCCACAGCCGTCCCACACCTGATCTGTTATAGACAAAAGTGTTAAAGATGGGAACAGCACACATTATTCACAAGAGTGCTAGCTGTCAAGGGGGATGGGGGGTGAGAGTACACACTTTTAGACATTTCCAATACACTCAAGATTTATTGTCGTAACAGTCCATATGGAACACATGAAATGATCACAGTTACAGATCATTAGCACAAGCAGTTCTGACGTACTAGGTATCGATCCCTGCTGAAACACCCATATAAATACACGATGTGGCCTCCGCAGGCGGCAATGCAGGCACTGACTCTGGCATTCAGTCAGTTGTACAAATGGTGAATACTGTCCTCATATACTTTTTCCACAGGTGCTGGACCTGTTCACGCAGTTCTGTAAGAGTTGCTGGACAGCAAGTCACACAAGTCACTTCTTGTCCCATTACATCCCATACGTGCTCGATTGGAGACAAGTTTGGAGAGCGTGCTTGCCAAGGAAGTTGCTGTACATCTTTCAGAGCATGTTGAGTTTCACGGGCAGTGTGTGGGCGAGCATTAACCTGTCAGAACAGCACATCACCTTCCTGTTCCGAAAACAACAAAAGAATGGGTCTAACAACATTCTGCACATACCAAGCACTGATTAGCGTCCCTTCCAGAAATGCCAAAGGTGAACAAGAGTTGTAGCTTATCACACCAAGAGCATAAGGCCAGAGATGGGGCCAGTGTGTCTTGGACGAATGCACTCTATGAGACAGAACTCACCAGACCTACGTCGTACAAACAAGTGATCATCACTTGCGTGCAGGCAGAATCTGCTTTCATCGCTGAAGAATATGGCACACCATTCCATCTTCCAACTGATCCTCTGACGGCACCAGTCAAGCCATGCACATCGATGCTGTAGCGTGAGTAGTAGTCTCACTGCTAATAACCAGTTCGCAACAGTTCATGTTTATACATCTGGGTTCAACAGCAGTCTTATCTGAGGTGCAGTGGCTATACAATCTACCACTGCTGCCCTTACAATATGACAAGCCTGGAGAGCACCTGTGCTGCGTGGACATCCAGAACCTCATCTCCGGAGAATGTTAACGTGACAACTGATACCAGCATCGTTGCACAACTGACACACCATATCCAATTTGAATCACAATTCTTCAAAAGGACCATTCTGACACTTGGAAGGCCACAATTTGACCCCTTTCAAACTCACTCAGTTAGCCATAGGAAGCACGAGTGTGTATCCTTGGCATGGTTGCTTCACACTTCTACACCACACTGAGCCTTCTGTCTGTGAACATTCCCTACTAAAGGGTAGACAAGATGGTGTTCTGGTAGCTATGCCACTATGGTACCTGTTGGCAGACAATGTTGAAACCATTATCAGTACATCCACTAACCCCAGGTGGCATATTCTAGCACCGGATTAAAATCGACATCATCTTTCCAGTGTAGTAATTGCTTTTCTTTTTCTTCATGGCAATGTAGTGTGTGGCAAAAAAGGGACTAGCCATATCCAAAAGCAATTAAAATAGTGAAAGAAGGATGACCAAGCCAGTTCACAAAAGGAGGGAGCACTGAGAATCTGCCAGACCCATCATGTGCCAGGAGATGCTTCAGTCCCAATCACCTTGCCCCTGGCCAGAAAGTGGTTTAAAATGTTATATTTGGGAATAAAAACCATTTTTAGTGAGAAAAAAGAATCAGCTCACTATCCATAAGTCATCACCAATGTTAGAGGCAGAGACTCTAGAAGACCACACTCAGCATGGAAAGCCAGGAGGGTACACTCCACCAGGATCTCAGCTACTGTCTGTAAAACTCCACAACCACACAATGGCTTGTTACATAAAATAAAACTATGGGTCATTCTTATATAACCAATGTGGAGGATAGTATTCCTTCTACGAGGAAGGAAGCAGTAGTCTCCTTGGTAGTCTGAAGTTTATTAAAGGTGACAGTAGCCCACGAGCTCATCTCTGAGTATGGAGAGATCTTATTTGCACCTGCAAATCCACACCAGTGATTGTCAAAGCAAATGTTGGGCAAGTAATCACTCCTCTAACTGAACAGTTGGCCAGTTCATTTCCCAGGAAGCCACCAAATTACTTGGGGACAACTGAACATGTAATAAGACTGTCAGAGAACAACATGAGTAGCAGATACCACAAGGTGACAAGAGTAACATTGATCATAGCCTGGAGACTGATCATTGGGTCACTAGAAATTAAAACACAGCTGACGGATGTCTGTTTAATGAAAGAGGGACTCAACATACCTATCAGGCATACAGTAAAATCATATGTAGTTCCTGATTCACAGATGTACAAGCAAACGGTTTTAGAGTGATCAGTGTAAATTAAGGTACCACCCTAATGTGTAAGTGTGAGTACACCGAGTGTTGTGTTGCTATGTGTGTGTACTTAAGTCAACTGCAAACTATTTCAGCATAGGCCAGCCACTAGAGGCCACCTGTAGGAAGTGTGCACACAGTAGCATCTCCACCGTGCTGTTTAATGGTGACTAATGATTATATACAAATGAAGCAGTGCTCACATACTCTCTTGATGTTCTTTTAGCTTGAACCGCTCACATCAGTTGTTGTGTCTATTGCTTGTGTTGTACATTCTGTGTAATTATTTTGTCTTGTTACGTGAGGAGTCACAAAAGGCTTATTTCCGTTATTGTTCAGAGGTTTATGAATGAACTCATATTTGTGTTACATCAGTTTCATGTATTACTTTGCTACTACACACCTGGTGATGATTTTGGAATGGTTTCAGAATGTGCAGTTTTTAAGTGCTGTTTCAACAGGTTTAGTCATTATGGATGCTGTGTTACCGACCCTGCTTGAACAGCTTACTTCGACAGTGACCATTAACAGACAGAGTACCATTCAACCACCATTATCCACCCACTTGTCCTCTGTATGATGATTCAGCTGAGAATTAGAAAGCTTAAGAGAACACTGAGACAGCATTTTTTGGCTTTCAATGTGAAAGACTCGAATTTGTGCAAAGCCTTATTCCTCTCATGCATTCCACCTAAGGTATAGCAATTACTGTGTCAGCTTGCCCCTTTACAAGAACCAGTAGCTCTTACTTTTGATCACATGTGCAGTTTATTATCCAACCAATATTGCAAACAAATGCATGTCATAGCTTTGCGAGTTGAATTCTACCGATATGCAAGAAACCCAACCAGTCGTACATGGTCTGGGCAGCTGAACTTGACGGCCTTAGAAGTAACTGTCAATTCATTGCTGATGCACACAATGACTCTTACGCAGACTCTATGGTGTGCGACCCAATTATCTGTTTAGCTCCGGACAAGGAAGTGTGCCAGAAAGCTTTATTCTGTGAAAAACCCCATAGGCAGAAATTCTGCAAATAGCACAATCTTTTGAAATTTCTCGGGCAGTGGGTGACCAAATTAAAGCTTAGGGCGACGTGGCAATAGTGTCATAAGATGTTCCCACTGGGACGACAGATAGCTTGCACAAGGAAGTGGCACTGGCGGTGGTAAATGTGTGGGCCCAGTGCAAAGCAAACCACGGCCAGCCCAAGCTGCGATAACTGCCACAGCACCAGCTTCTTCATTTTCTGTTACCATCTTGGGGTTTCTGTTTTGTCCAGCACGAATGTTAGGTGCGCCCTATGCACTCTGCTACTTATAATGTTTACCAGAAGAAAGGACAGATTGTCTTTGTGTATCATTCGTCAAAGGTTGCTCAGGGTATGAACATGGATGTAAACGGTCTGACTACAATGCTTGTGACTTCTTACATGTTGTTTATCGAGTTAAGTGCTTTTCCTCCAAGTGCTCAGGCTACAGGTCGAAACAGGTGCTGCAGTGACATTACTGAATTCTGACACCTATGTGAATTTAGGCTCGCCATCGTCTGCACCAGTCACGTGGAAGCTTTCAATTATAACAAACAGAACATTGTGCTGTTGGGACAATTTATGGAATCTGCCCCTTACAAGTCAGTGGTTTGTTCCATTACATTTTTGGTACCTGATGATGCTGATGTTGAAAACTTATTCGGGATGGACATGTTTCGGGCATCTGGACTTTCTATCACTGATGCAGTTCACCTTGTGTCCGATCAAGTACCATATTCTCAAAAGGAAATGCTGTGTGAGGAGTTTACAGACTTGTATTAGAAGGTGCTGGGTGTGTTACAAATTTTTCTGTTCATATTTCTTTGAAATCCACAGGTTCGCCTCATTTTTGTCATGCACATCCTATTCCTGTCACCCTTAAAGATCAAGTGGAAGTAGAATTGGTCAGACTTCAATCTCTAAGGGTTGTGCAACCTGTTGCGGCTAATGAATGGTTGTCTCTGCTGGTTGTAGTTTGCAAGCTGTCACAGAAACTTTGGCTCTGCTGTGACTTCAGTACGATTGTCTACATGCAATCAATCATGGATACATATCCTCACCCAAGCCAAGAAGAACTGTTGGCAAAAATATCGGGAAGCCAGTACTTTTCTGAAACTGATTTGTTTGAAGCTTATCTGCAGGCTACTGCGGACAAAAGAGTCTCGGCGGGTTCTCGTTTTGAACATTCCTCTTGGTCTCTATCAATATTTGTGCCTTCCTTTTGGGGTGGCTAGTGTCCCTGCTATTTTCCAACAATTTTTAGAGCATCTGAGTATGTTTGTCCCAGGTTCTATTAATTATCTGGATGATATTGTTGTCAGGGGTTCCTCCATGGCCAATCACTTGAAAAATTTGCATGCTCTGATTTCTGTCTTAAAATCCATAGGCTTACACTATAACCTCTCGAAATCTCAGTTTTTTTCAACCGTCTACTGTTTATTTTGGGTGCACGGTCTGGCAGGATGGGGTTCGCCCTCTACCAGACCACACCTCCGCTGTTATGTCTATGCCTTGCCCCTCATCCATGAAGGAGCCTCAGGCTTTCCAAGGTATGATAGCCTACTGTCATAAATTCCTGTCGGGGGCGGCCACATTGTCCCACCCGTTGCATGCCTTGTTACACAAGAATGTACCTTTTTGCTTGAGCTCAGTTTGCGGACATGCTTTTCAAATGTTGAAAACCAAACTACTTTCGGACCCTCATTTAGCTACGTTCTCTCCGAACCAGCATGTAGTTTTGGCAACTGACCCCTTACAGTACGGCCTCAGTGCAGTCGTAGCGCACTGACACGCCAACAGCTCTGTGCAGTCTTAGCACACAGATATGCCAACAGCTCTAAATGACCTGTTGCTTTCACTTCTAAATCCCTCACTGTGGCCCAGCAGTGTTACTCTCAGGTGAAGAAAACAGGCTCTTGACCACAGTTCATGTTTTTTAGTATGGTTCCAAGTTCCACCTTGTTACTGACCATAAACCCTTGGTTTCCTTGTTAAACCCTCAAACTTCCTTGCCTGACTAGGTGGCACATCACCTAAAACACTGGGTGCTGTTATTGTCTTGCTATAATTATGAAATTCAGTTTCAACCAACGTCTCAACATGTCAATGCAGAAGCCTTGTCCTGCCTTCCTGTGGGTCCTGATCCTGACTTTGATTGTGAAGAATTGTTTTGCTTCCCTCTTGATATTGAAATGCAGGCCACAGTTGAGGGTTTCCCAATTACGAGCTCGTGCACAGCAGCTGCCATTTTTGCTGGCAAGGTTCTCCACAAAGTGGTTCGATTTGTTCAAATTGGTTAGCCTGATAAACTACGGGTCGAGCTTCAGACCTCCTGCGTAACTATTTTTCCTTACAACACTGTTTCGGTTTTTATGGTGGTTTACTACTGTCCATGGAAGACCTCTCTCCCAGAGAGCCGTGTTATGGTGCAAGGTTCTCCACCTTCTCCACCAGGGCTATTGGGGAGTTTCGTGTACTAAACTGTTAGCTACAGATATGTTTTTTGGCCAGAGATTGATGGCGAAGTTGACTGTTTTGTCATGACTTGTGAGCGGAGTGCCCAACAATAGGCAGCTTCCAAGGCGTCTCTGTCCCCCTGGTCCGGCCCACACCAGCCATGGGAATGCATTAATGTAGACTTTACAGGTCCCTTCTTGAATTCCTATTGGCTCTTGATTGTGAATGAATTTTCCTCGTTTCCTTACATTCTTTGATGTGCGATGATGTCAGCAGAAGTTACAATTCATTAGCTTTTGAGGTATTTTTTCCCCCCCCCTATTGAGGGGTCGCCTTGTACCTTATATTCCGATGATGAGGCCCAGCTTGTTTTCCACACCTTACATTTGTTTTGTTCCTGACACGGCATTCATGATGTTATGACTCCACAATTCCATCCTCAATTAAATGATAAGGCAGAATGACCAGTGCACACATTCAAGGCCCAAATGAAAAAGTTTTTTGTGGATTCTTTGCAGGACAATGCCCTTCGCTGTTTTCTGAGCACCTATCATTTCGTGCTATGGGGGAGACGAGCCCGGCTGAGTTGCTTCGTGCCCAGCAGCCATGCATGCTCCTCCACTTTCTACAGCCTGCAACACAGTTGCTGCAGTCAGTTTCGTCCAGTCGTTTTGCACCAGGCTCGCTGGTGTGGGTGTGGGTGTGAGGGTTTGGTCGCCGGCCTAAGTGGATACTGGCCACTGTTGTCCGCCTCTCTGATCAGTTATGTCCCCGCTTGGTGTTGGAAGCTACCGATTCATGGGTATGGTCCCCATCACCACAACCCGCCCCACTGCCCTCTACTTCAAGCCCGTTGTTGCCTACTGTGTAGGTGCCCCCATTCCACTGGCTGCCTCCTCCAAGAGCGGTGCCCTGGGGTACCAGCTTCCAAGCACCAGTACTCTCCGGTCTTGGGTCCACTGTTGTAGCCTGCTGTTCAGACAGGGGCACCTCCACTGACCCCCTTGCCATCATCACCTCAGCCTTCGTCACTGGTGGGTTCAGCCCTGTCTCCTCCACACTAGGATCTGCCTGCTGATGATGATCATACAGAGATGGCAATGGCACTGACATTCCCGATCTGTCATGAGGTGCCGCACAGGCCCATCACCCTTGGGCATGCCTATGTCTCCACGTGTTCCAGCCCTATGCTACACTGCCCACCTGGCACACTGTCCCGTCCCCATCATCACCAGCTGCTACCGCTCTGGATCCAATGGATGTGTCTCTCGTCAGGCTGCTGGCGTCTCCTCCATTGCTTAGGTGGTCTCTTGTACAACAGGAGGTGTGCTGTATTCTGCTACTAGTGCATGTGCGTGTTAGTATGACTGTGGTGAGTGTAGTGTCACCGCATGTGAATACTTAAATCAATCACCATCTGTGACAGAGCAGGTCGGCCTCTAGAGACCACTTATAGGAAGCGTGCACACAGCACAGTCTCCGCTGCACTGTCTGCTGACACGTGTCCATACATGCACACAACAGTGCTAACTCACTCCAACTATATTCCTTAAGTCTGTAATGTTCACATCAGTTGTTCTGTGTATCACTTATGTTACACCTTCTTTTGTCTTGTTATGTGGGTAGTCATGAGAGGCTTACTTCCGTTATTGTTCACAGGTTTATGAATTAAACTACATTTGTGGTTCTTGGATTGGTTCCATGTGTTACTTCGTTACTACAATGACGACGTGCAATGTGGATTGTAAGGTCTTCAGCAAAAACCAATGCCTTGGTAGTAATACCATCATGATGAAAGAGATCCAGAATAGTCATTATTCTTTGGTAGCCCAGTAGGCTATGCAACTCGGCCGACATCTGGGATGAAGAAGCACACCTGCCAAAGGAGGAAACATAGTACTCCCAGCATTTCTACCTACTGCATTTACTGATATGGTGAGCCATTGTAGCCTATGATGGTCAAGTTTGTTGATTTATTAAATAATTTGGTGAGTCAACAAAAATTGATGACTAGTAGCAGTTTCCGAAAAATCTTTCCCTATGTCTTAAATCTTATTATGCACAACTGGGGTGCTTTTGAGCGGCTTGTGAATTTTTTGCTTCCTGCAAAATCAATTATTACCAAGAGCTGAGGCATATGCTGAATAATCACAAATCTCTGTGCCTCTCTAACACTTCTAGTAACTTGTGGAGTCAATGACAGGGTTATCATCTCAGTTAAAACTGAGAGGCACAGTGGAAGGAGGACTAACCCAAGTGATGATGTCTCCTGCCCATATTTAGTTAATCAAATATCATGTTCACATCTTTCTCCTCTTGGATGTTGGAGACGTTTGTTTTGAAATGCGCAGTTACTATCTTTTCTTGCATACGTGGGAGAGGTGAGCATCGTGAAGCAGAGCACTTAGCCACATTGTTGCAGCAGCAAAGTGCTAATGTAAGTAGTTATGTTGGTAGTGAAAATAAATACAAGAAAGGAATTTCTTGACTGGATTCAACTTAAATATAAAATTTTGTGAAGTAGTGGAAAGTACTATATGTGCACCTCTGGAAAAGTGAACCCTGTAAAGAAGCTCAAGAATGTGGAAATATGTTGTAATACCAATACAGTGCCTATGTTTATCAAACAGTGTCAAAAGAAACAAAGGATATTATTCTTTTGTGATTTCCATACATTATTATCATGTGCTAAAGACCACATTCAATACTGAATGAAAGAAAACAAGCTAGTGAGGGAAATAACTGAACAACTTCCTACACATACATCACATTACAGCAGAAGATCAAATTCAAATGGAACATTCACAACCAGTGTTCATTCTGGGACAAACATTTATAAATTATTCGTACAGAATAAATGCAAGTCATGTGCCTTACGAACTGCCTTGCTCATTCCCAATCCATACATCTGAGTGAAATGATACAGGCTTTGGTACATCAGGAATACCTTTTGCTATACCCTGGTTTCCTAACCTTTCTATTACCTAAACCAATGCTTCAACCATAAAAATAAGTACATTCTTGGATCTTGCTATCCATCTGATCTCAATTTGTGCTAGTGCATTCTCCTTTGTCTATTCATCCTCTTCTACACGATCCCTTCCTCCACTTTACTGTTTATATTTGGAATCTTTCTGTCTTCTACTAGTGTCCCCTCCCTGATGTATCTTTTCGCAATTCCTTTCAACTTTTCTTGTCATATTTTTTGGTTTGTTTATTTTTTGTTCCTAAGACTATAATTTCTCTTCATGTAGTCCCTCTCCCACCACCTGATCATCAGCATCTTAATATTACAACTCAGGGATAGTCAAAACTCTTGAATTTCATTCATTTTCTTAACTACGAGGGCTATTCAGATAGTGAGGTCTGATTGGCAACAAAATGCAAACCACATTGAAAATCCGTTGAAGCTTTGCACAGGTGGGTTGGGCGTTGTCTCGAGTATGCCTGTCGATCGCATCACGTCGCTCTTTTCAGTTCAGAGCGCACAGCAAGAACGTAATGATGCCCAGAACAATAATGTCTCCCGCCTAGCATGAGTGCCCATTGAAAGGTTTCACCTGATTTTATGCAACTCCATATATTGTAACTGTCACATGTTTCCTTCTTGATGACAATTCTCAGCTGCACATTGCAGGGGCAATGAGGACACCCCTGCACCGGTTTCAATGGGAACTGTTTGATCACACCCCACACAGCCTGGACTTGGATCCCTCTTACCAGTGGCTATGAAAACAACATTTTTGAACAGACAACAAACTGTAGACCAGCACAGAGAAGTGGCAGTAAGCACAGGTGGCTGCCTTCTATGATGAGGGTATTGGAAAGTTGGTACAACACTATGACAAATGTCTAAGTCAGAGCGGTGACTATGTAGAAAAGCAGTTGGAAGGTGTAGAAAACTGCTACAAATAAAAGATTTTTAATTTCCACAGTGGTTTCCATTTCACGACCGACGGGATCTTACTTTCTGTACAGCCCTCATACAATCATTACAGATTTCATAAACATTTGTGATATTGAATGCATGTCCTCATGCCATACAATACACATGTTTAATATGCTAACTGCAATACTTGGGATGAACACAGCATTACGACAACAAGGATTCATACTGCTTGAGAGTGATGAAGTGCACAGAGACCAAAAATTCATAAGAAACATAATACTAGGAAGCATTTATATGGTAGAGGTGGTTTCAAAATGGGCAGAAAAGATTTTGCCAAACTGGCAATCTTTATAGTACTACATAGTATTAAAACATATTAGTATGATATTTTCTCCCTTTATGAAGGTTATAGTATATTGTAGGAATATCATTCATAGCCTTATAATAGCAGTTTTACACTAAGATGCACATATATTGGAGAGTAATTCAGAATATGGTGGCATGGGACAACATTTTAAAAATTGTTGACAATTGTTTGGAAATATTACAAAACTCAAAGTGCAAAAGAATTTACTGCACTCTTACGCTACACTACACTACATTACAACAAAGACAATAAAACTTTTTACCCAACCATTAACTTCATGCAATAAACTTACATTTTTTCTTGATTTCCTTTTCTTCTTGTCCGACTTTGAGCCCTGAAAATGACAGAACATTACTTTAACAGCTTCATTAGTAAATAAAAAACTGAAAAGACAAATGAAAGAGTAATCTCGTACATTAACACACAAATAAACATGAAAAAAAAAAAATGACCCAAATTATGACACACTAAATCAAAACTTCCTTCTCAACAAGTCAAAAAGGAATACAGATGACAAAAGGTGTAAAATGATGTCACAGGGAAGTGAAAATTTCTCAGAATCTTTAATGACAACACATTATGTACAAAGCAGGAAGGGTGTTTCATGTGGGATTAAATTCCAGTTTTAAATATCCATGACAAATTGCAAAAGGGATATCTCATTTTGAGAAAACAACACTTCAATACAATACATGGAATAAAGATGACCACTATCTGTTAATTGAGGTTTTGAGTGGTCAACAGGCAAAAAGCTCAGTAAGGTTTTCAGTGTTGTTTCTGTGCCAGCCAAACACTTCATGACTCATCTACATAGTGAATGGTTACCTTTACTCCTTGTATTACCTGGACTTAAAAGTAGATGGCAGGAGCTACTGAGTAACAAGGAAAAGTCAAGTTACAGTAAGGCTGCGATAACCCGGCACTTGATAATCCAATAGACCCGACAGTCTGGAACACATCAGAAATTTTCCTGTGTTTTTAGCTCAGTGCAGCAGGCAGTACAGGCCATGGATGCCTTCAGGAAACATCGGAATTGACACTGGCAGAAACTCAGCTGCCGAAGAAGAGCTGACTGATGATGTGATATTACAAAGTGTTTCAACTCACATGAGGCACCAGAAACTGACTGATGAAAAAGAAATACCTACAACTCACAACTCTTGGGCTGAAGCTTCAGAAGTCTTACAACATTTTTTTTGAAATTCACTGAGAGTGGCTGACAATACAACACTTCTGAAGTTGTGTATCTGCACAGTGTACAAAATAATTTTTGTCAAAAAAAGAGCTCAATCCAAGAAACATGTTAGCATTTCTGCTATGTTCCATAGCACTTAGAAGAAAATTTCAGCTGAACTATTCAAGATAGATACCAGTGTGACACAGTCATGCCTTCGACGAGTCATATCTATGTGATTCCTAGAGACAGTAATACCAATTAAACTGCAGCAAATTTTCTGTAACTTTTTCATCAATTAGCTTGTTCTTGATCCTTTCAATCAATGGTGATTCTTCTATTTTATTTCATAATTGGTGTAAATAAATTATTTATATAAATGAATTATTCTAAAACTTTTGAGGCTCAAATTAGTTTAATAGAGCACTACAGTGCTCAAGTTTTAATTTTGCTTTTACAGAAAATTAATACATAATTTTCATGCTGTAATCTCTCCTGCTGCATTTAATAAATAACAGTTACTTGTTTTTATACATTAAAATTCAGGTTTTGATTATATTCCTTGTTTTAATCCAGGTTTTTAAAAATAGGCTTGATAATCTGGCATTAACAGATCCCCAAGCATGCTGGATTATCAAAGTCCTAACATATATTAAAGGCAGGGGGGAGGGGGGGGGGGGGGGAGGTTAACCATTATACTGGACTAGAAACATCTGTCTAGGAAAAGAAAATTTAAGGGGACAACAATCTACCATACAAGGGCATTTTTAAGGAGAATATGGACACTACTGAATATAGAAGTATTCTGCTGAATCACATAGCCACACCACTGAGCAATTTACGTAGGATTTTGGCACATATACTGCATTACAACATTATGACCTACCTCTAAGAAAATGCTCTGCTGGCAGATGGCCAGCATGGATTCACAAAATATTGTTCTTGTGAAACACAACTTTAGACACGGGAACTTAAGTTATTTCTACATATCCAAAAAGCTTTTCACATTGTTCCTTACTGGCAGTTTCCAATCAGATTTTGTGCCTGTGGAGTATCATTTCAGTCGCACGACTGGTTTCAAGATTTCCTGTCAGAAAGGTCACAGCTCATAGTAACTGACCCAAAGTCGTTGAGTGAAACAGAAGTGATATCTGGGGTTCATAAGAAAGTATAGGGTGGGGCAAATAAAAGTGGCTTAGAGAACAGAGTTCCAGGGTAGAAAAAAAAAAAAAAAATAACAGTAGAGAAGAGGAAATACATTACTGACCTGAGTATAGCAGATGCCGAAAATGACTACCACTCATCTCTTGGCACTTTTGGGCCCTGCTCAATAAGTTCCTGATGGCGGATCACAGCTGGACTGCAAGGATTACTGCAGTCTTATTCGAAATGTTCTGCTGCAGTTCTTGAAGACTTCTCCATTCTGTTGGAATTAACTGTAGGTCTTTTCCTCCCCCATTAATGCTGCTATAAATGGTTTCTAAAATGTTGACAAAGTAATACACAGTGTCTGATGCAAGAAGATGGGACCAACAATACACTGTGCAGACACGCACACTAAACCCCAACATTCTGATCATGCAATAGTGTTTCGTGGAAGGTATGCAGATTCTCCGCTGCCCAGAACCTGTGATTCTGTAAGTTGACATAATAACATAGTTGAAATCTGGCTTCATCACACATAATAAACAGATCCATGTCCAAGCCATTAATTGTTATCTCAGTGAACAGACACTCACAAAACTGTAGGTGCTGTGGAGCATCTGCTGATTTTACTGCATGTACAAAAGACACTTGATAGGGATGCATGTGCAATTCCAGGTGGTGTATTTGTCTGCATGACTGACATGATGTCAGTCTCTTGCAACAGGCATTGGGTTGATTTGGTAGGACTGAGTCATTTTCTGGCGAACTGCAGCCACATTTTCTGGTCTGCCGGCACATTTTGGAATGTTTTTTGACTTGCTCAAAACAGACCCTGTCTGATTCCATTTTCAGACTAAGCACTGCATGGCACTCTTTACTGGAACTCTGACACCATTAAACTTCTCATCAAACAACTGACGACACCATTCCCAAGACTTTGTTGTCACGCAACTTTCCACAACAAATACACACTGCTCCACTGTGAGTACTATCATCCCGTTTGCACAGCTCCACCCACACTTACACAGCTCACACTACGCTCTGAACTGGTGTGGAAAACAGGGCATGCATACACGGGTATGCATGTCACAGGGCATGGTTACACGCATACAGTCACGTCCGAACGCATCCACTCATCCAGGCCACTTATGTGCCCCACCCTGTGTTATAGGCTTTCCGCTGTTTTCACTCTATATAAATGTTTTAGGAGACAATCTGACTAGCCCACTAACATTGTTTACAGATGGTCCTGTTGTTTACCATCTAGTGTAGCCATCAGAAGATCAAAACAAATTGCAAAAAGACTTAGACTAGATGTATGCATAGTGCAAAAAGTGGCAATTGACCCTAAGTAAATAAAAAAGTATGAGGGCTTCCACTTAAGTGCTTAAAACTGTATGCTAAATTTCAGTTACACAATAAATCACACAAATTTAAATGTTCTTGATTCAACTAAATATCTATATATCAGATACGGAGAAAGGGAACCAAAGACTGTATTTTATTGATAGAGCATTTCGAAGATGCAACAAATCTATTAAAGAGATTTCTACACCAGGCCTGTCCAGGAGGCAGCTAGGCAATTGCGATCTGTCTTGCTCACTCACTGCCCGAGTAGTGTGTGCTCGCAGTAAATGAGGCACTTCAGACATCACTATGTAGAGCAAAACTATGGGTTGTCTTCACAGGAATGACCATGTGTTAGGTTCATTGTAACCTTAGACAGTGTACATACTTTTGGCACAGTGCTTAAAATGGAGAGTAGGTCATTTTTAATCGATTAAAGGCATTGTGATGACTGGGTCAGGTGCTTCATAGAGAAGGTCACACACATCAATATCAGTATATAACATGTCAGTGCAGGGTGCATAGCTACATTTAGATCTTATTGACCTAAAATGCAATAAACAGTTGGGTGAGAAGTTTCATAAATAAATAAGCTTCACAGACGTGTATAAAATTTTTCATCAGCAGAAATTTCCATGACTTTACAAGTCTGTAGCTATGATTATGTCAACACCTATACTTAGGCAAGCAACCTTTTCCTACAAATAGAACGAAATCTACCCACAGAGGACAGATTTCAACTTAAAAACTTATCTTCAAATTAGCAGTTCTCAAAAAGAGATACCAGACATTGATACTTTATTGAAATGCAAAATAAATAGTACTCACTGACATCCCATGTTTCTATGTTTAACTTGTGAATAAAATAGTCACAAGCTGATGTGAGTTTAAACTCTGTCCAAAAACTACATTAATCATAAGGTTGCACCAATCATAAGAAATATCATGTTTCACACTTAACTGCCACATCTGTTCTTTGCTTCCTCAATTAAAACAAATGTCATTTCTCACCAACGTAACTATCTTAAAAAATAAATTTTCATAAATGGCTTTCATTAACCACAATGAAGCAATACACTTCCGTGGAACTAACATTAGTGGCCACAGAACAAACTCATTGACAATAGTTTCTCATGTGGAACCATTGCTTTCCAATTCCTCCCCTCCCTCCCCTCCCCTCCCCTCCCCTCCCCCTACTACTACTTGCTGTGAGGCAGCTGGTTGCTCAGAGCTGTGATCTGAGCGCGAGTCAGCTCACGCAAGTAGATCAGTCAACAAGTCTAGTCTACACTACACCTTTCTATCCTCTTCTAGAGTGCAGCTGCATGGTATGGTATCCTTACCAGATAGGATTGACATAGGAAACTGAGAAAGTTTAAAGAAGTGCAGCTCTTTTGGTATTATTGAAAATAGGGAAGGGAGTGTCATGGATATGATACGTGAGTTGCAGTGGCAATCATCAAAACAAAGGCACTTTTCACTGTAGTGAGGCCTCTTCATGAAATTTCAATCACCTACTTTCTTCCCTGAATGCAAAAATATTTTGTTCACTTCCACCTACAAGGAAAGAAAAGACTGTAACAATAAAATAAGAAAACTCAGAGCTTGCACAGAAAGATTTAGTTGTTCATTCTTTGTTGTGCTATTGGAGAGAAAAAAGGTTGAAAATGATCTGAAATTTGTTCTATGAACCCTCTGCCAAATACTTAAGTGTGAATTCCAGAATGGTAGTGTAGGTTTGGATGTTACAGCAGCAGCAGAAAGGAGAAAAAATACACAGAATAATAGATGTAGGCATGGGTAGACATGGAACTATAGTAGCACAGACAAATTCAAATAGGAAGTTGAAATTAAGATATGCTGGAAGCAACTCTTTACCTCTTAATTTGGAAGACAAGGGCGTGTCGACATGTTGAAAGCCTCAAGTCCTTCATTAAGGACCAGTGGTGAACATGTAGCAGGTAACACTCAAGTTTGAGAATGAACACACTAATGTATGAGAGTAGTACTAATCGTGCTTGTTTGTGATCTGAGTGATATGAAATAAAGTTTATTGGCCCTACTCTGAAACAAAATGTTTTGTTTTGTTAAAATTAAGAAAAATGTTAATACATGACTTGTGAAATATTGTCAGTTGGATACCTATAACAAGAGGAATGTGGCAGAACAGTAATGTTTTCAACACAGTTATGTAGGGTACCAGTGTGATACATGAAACTCATCAAATCAGCAGTTAAGAAGCCTATGAGGGAAACAGTAGCTGAAAACCTAGTGAAAGGGAAAAAAAATGAAAAGCAAATGACGACTCATGACTGTGAGTCATGCTGTGACAATTTTTTATTGTTGTGTCTTTTTTTTTTTTTTTCCTTCCAGAAGGTGAAATGCTGTATTCGGTTTCCAGTACATGAAAAACATCTGAATAGCATCAACAATTAACACACTATGGTAGAACAAACAAAACACAGGCCAGTTTATGGACCCAGTGAAGTAACCAACACTATAAAAATAATGTTTCGTATTTGGTTGGTACATCTTTGATTTGAAAGTTCTTTTATTTACTTTACTTATGACTACAACTAACAACTAATATCAGCAATTGAGTACAAAGTACAAAAATTACTCATTGGTTAGGAGAATTAGGTAATTTGTCAATCACTGAGAAATCACTGTCAAAGAACCAGCTAGTTTGCTATCATGAGAAATAGTGCCAGACTTGTATAATAACACAATGGTCCTATTACTACCCTCAAAAAGTAATTACTGCTAGCAACAACTGCAGCATTCATTTGTGTACACATCATTCACTACAGAAACTATCTCCCCATCTACTGCCATTATTTCACCTTTTTCTGCAGGCCTTGATTTAACATGATTTTGAGAAAATTTTCATTGACCTCCCATTTATGCGTAAGCAATTGCATACATTGTGGCATACACATATTTTGTTACCCCCTGCCCAAGTTAAAACATCAAAAACACATGTGAGAGAGAGAACCATCAGGAAAGGAAATGGAGGTGCTTCTACAGAAAATGTTTATCAGAGCAAGGAAGAATAGTTTGCCAATTGCTTACATCTCAATCTATTAAAACCACTATTGGGATACTGCTTTTTATTTAATGTCTTGTCTTTCCTAACACTGGCACTACTTTCATTATTCAATGATTTGCACACTCAGTTTATTGATGGGCGTTGGCAGGATTGTACCATACTACAGCCATATCACACCTTTTTCAAATTTTAATAATGAAATTGCTACAATTTTGTTATTTTAAAATTCACAATACTATAAATGCTTGATATTTGACAAATCTCACAAAATGGGACACATTCTTACTGTGGAAATTATACTCCCAATACTCGTGCATACATACAATGTGGAATCCAAAATTTTCAGGACTGGTGCTGCCATCTGGAAAGTAAGAGTAATAGATCTTTGCGCCACTAGGAGGCAAGAGCCGCATATCTGATGAATCAGTGTTCAGAGTGGCATTCAGCTGAGAGGACGTGTTGCGTGTCCGCAGTGTTTTCCGTAATATTCTGTGTTTGGTGTGTGGCGATTTTACGATGGATCCGCGAACAGAACAGTGTGTGTGTATCAAATTCTGTGCGAATCTCGGGAAAAGTGCTACGGAGACCCTTGCAATGATTCAACAAGTGTTTGGGGGCAGAGCATGAGCTGTACGCGTGTGTTTGAGTGGCATGCTCAGTTCAGGGCCGCCATACAGACGTCAAAGATGATGCTCACACTGGAAGGCCCATTAGCCGCACAACGCCAGACACTGTTGCCAAACGTCAACAATTGGTTCGTGTGAATTGATGGCGAACCATTCAAGACCTTGCGTATGAAGTGGGTATTGGTTAGGGGACATGTCAACGAATGCTGACTGATGGATTGGGCATGCATTGTGTCACTGCAAAATTTGTGCCAAGGATCTCGACTGTCAATCAGAAGGCACAACATGTTGAAGTATGTACGGACCTTCGTCAGACCACATCTGATGATCCAACCTTCTTGTCATAGGTTATCACCGGCGATGAGAGTTGGATTTATGATTATGACCCAGAGACAAAGCAACAATCATCCCAGTGGAAGAGCCCGGGCTCTCCAAGTGCAAGAAAAGCGAGACAGATGAAGAGCAAAGTGAAGAGAATAATAATCATTTTCTTTGATAGCAAGGGAATTGTGCACAAAGAATTCGTCCCACCCAACCAAACAGTTAATTCTGTGTACTACTGTGAAGTTTGGCGACGGCTCTGTGAAAACGTGCAGCGACGACGGCCCGAACTTTGGCGTCAAGGGAACCGGCTGCTGCATCACGACAACACGCCCTGTCACAGTCACATGTCCTTGTCACATGTCCTTGCTCACCAGGACTTTTTGGCAAAAAACAACATGGCAATTGAGTTCACTGTCATCAACCATCCTCCACACAGTCTTGACATGGCCCCATATGATTTTCATCTGTTTCCAAAACTTGAAGAACATCTTCGAGCACTTCACTTTGATATTTATGGAGCAGTGCAAGTAGAGGTGAGGTTATGGTTACACCAACAAAGTAAAACACTCAACAGTGATGGTATCAACAAACTGGTCTCTCATTGGGAGAAACATGTTCATCTCCAGGGTGACTATGTTGAGAAATAAGTATGTAGACATGAAGAATAAAGATGTAGCATATTAATAACATTTATTTAATTTAAATAGCTTTGAGAGTTTTCACATAAATTCAGAGGTATTACTTTCCAGCACGCCATCATATTTTTAGACCCAGGTAAAATGCTCAGGATTGTGAGAGTTGTGAAATAACAAGTTATCTCTATTAGCAAGAACACACACTATACAAATTTTTATCTTCGTATCCACATATAAACATTTCCTTTTTTGGTGGTGGGGGGGGGGGGGGGGAGGGGGAGGGAGGGAGGGGAATAACCTGAAGAAATGGATCAATTATTCACATGAGTTTAGCTACACATTTCAGTAACATATCAAACAACTCCAACTCTACTGTTCACATTCTAGCATTCTTTTTCATTGTACCTGTCTGTGACCCAATGACGCCTCTACGTGATGAGTATGCCTTTCTGTCTTATTGTTATTCCACCCTGGACTTCCAACTGTTTGAAAAATCACAGTTAGGATGATGTCTATAACCTGAATATGCTATGCTCAAATTTGCCACACATTCACGAGACACTGATATACTTTTCAGTCATGAAATGTTGTAAGTAAATTTTTGACAGAATGTACATAATTTAGGAGCAAAGGTAACAACTCACTGAGTAGCAGTGGCATTGAGTTTATACACACACACACACACACACACACACACACACACACACACACACTGCTGGAACCACAGTTTGGCAGGAGACTGGGTGAAGGGATATGTTAGGGTAGGTGGGGTACGCAAGGGGAGGAAAGAGAGGCAAAGAGTGGGAGGGAGAGTTGGAGAATGCAAAAGGGAGAGGGGGCAGGTGCACAGAACAGGAATGTGACAAATAGGCCTGGAATCAGTGAGAGTGACTTGGGAGAGTAGTCTGGGAGAGGGTGACGAAATAGAGAAAAAGGGAGAGAGTGAGGAAGAGAGTGTGCATGCAGGGGGTTATCAGAGATTGGAGCCATGATGACTATGGGAATGAAGATGTGTTGCAAGGCTAACTCCTATCTACATCGTTCAGAAAATCTAGTGGTTGGGTGAAGAATCTATTTCTGCGGGTTGTAAAACAGCCATTGAAATCAAGTATGTTGTGTTCAGCAGCCTGTTCTGCCACTGATGGGTCAAGTCTGCTCTGCCAAACAGTGGCCAAGAGAACCCAGTGGTAGAACATACTGCTCAGGACAACATGCCCACTTTCAATGGCTGCTTCGCAACACATGCCATTTGGATGCTTCCCCCTCCAAAATTAGCTTTTCTGAACTAAGTAGACAGGTATTATCTTTGCAACATACCCTTTGATCCTGCAATCCTCTTGGCCTCAATTTCAGCTGTCTCTTCTGTCATTGCCACCCCCCTCCCTCCCAAACCTACTCCTCCAAAGACCATTGTGCACTGCATGAACTCACTGGCTTTGGTGCCTGTTTGTCACATTCCTATGCCACACACTTGCTGCCTCTTCTTCCTACTTTCCTATTTCATACACCTATTGTCTCCCTCTGAGTCATCAGCTACCTCACTCAAGCTACCCTTCCCCACCCCCGTTACCCCATGAACTAAGCACACCAGTTTCTTCTGTCCAACACTTTCTCCCGCTTGGCTAGAATCAATTACTTCTGTGATGCTGTCAATCCATCTCGTCCTTTGCCATCCTCTTCTCTTGTGCCTTCGATCTTCACCAGCCTTACAGCTTTTGCAGTGAACCCTGTTTTCTCATAACGTGCACAAACTAGGCTGCCTTTGGTTTCAGTATTAGACCTTACAAGGAGCAATCTGGCTTTTATTTGCTGTAATACTGATCTATTCATTCTTTTTGTGGTCCATTAAACACTAAGGAGTTTTCTCCAACACCACAATTCCAAGGCGTCTAATCGAAAACAGCCTTTCTTATGGCGCAGGTCTCACATCCATATATCACAACTGGAAAGTCCATAGCCCTTACTATACAGATCTTGGTTATTAAAGTTATGTACCTACTCCTTAAAACATTGTCAAGGTTGGACATAGTCTTTTTACCGAGTAACAAGCCCTCTTGATTTTGCAGCTCCAGTCACCACCAGCAGAAATCTGAGATAACTGAACATGGAATCTATCTATTGTTTCTTCCCCTACATGTCATCAAGTGATAGGTGTACTTGCCATAAATTTTGTTTTCCTGGTATTCAGCATTACACTAGCCTTTGACTTTTTCTTTCGTCTTCAATAAGAGGATCTTTAGCTCTTATTCACTTTCTGCTATCAGCATGGTATCATCTGCATATATAAGGTTATTTGTATTGATCGCAGCTATTGTAATTCTGGTTTCTTCTTCATCTAATCCGGTATCCCTCAATGTGTTCTGGATACAGATTGAATAATTAAGGAGACAACTTGCAGCCTCACCACTCTCCTTTCTCAATCTTGACCCATTTAATTGCTCCATATATGGTTCTCACTGTGGCTTCTTGGTCAGAGTATAAATTCCATATGAGGTAAATGAGGTGATCTGGTACTCCTATGTTTTCAAGTACTTCCCATAATTGATTGAGGTCGAAACAGTCAAATGCCTTAGCATATCAATAAAGTAGAGATTCACATCTTTCTGGAATTCTCTTGTATTCTCCATAATGCAATGGATATTGGCAATTTGATCTCTGGTCCCTCTTCCTTTACAAAATACAGCTTGTTCTTCAGGCAGTTCTTGGCCTGTATACTCCAGAAGCCTATTTTGTAAGATTTTCAATACAGTTCTTTCCTACACAGATTGTCGACATGTTCTGCCCATCTTTCTTTGATGTCATTGGCTTCTTTTAGACCTAACGTCTCTATTTTTTATCATTCCAATTTTTGCCTGGAATTTTCCTTTGATGTCTTTAATTTTTTGTTAAGACCCTTAACCTTCCCCATTCTGCTATTCTCTTCAACATCTTTGCTCTGTTAATTTAAGAAGATCTTCGTGTCTCTTCTAGCTAATTTCTGAAACCCTGTATTTAATTTAAACATTGTTGATCTATTCCCTTTGATATTTGCTTTCCTTCATTATTCTACAATTTGCAATGCCTCAGCCAATAACCATCTGAACTTCTTGATATTCTTTCTCTTGGAAATGTGTTTTTCTGCTGCCTCCTAGACAGCATAGGCTACTTCTGTCCACTAGCACTTATGGCTTTTTGTCTCCATTCTCAACTGAATTAAATCTGTTCCTGACTTCTACTATATAATAAGAAGATATGTTCTTAAGGCCGTATCTGTAAAGTGCAATATCTTTGGCTACTTTCCTCAGTTTCAGCCAGAATTTGTCAATTGAAAACTCGTAATCTGGTCCACAATCAGATCCAAGTCTTGTTGTAAATTACATGATAGCACTCTCCCACCTCTGATTACAAAGTATGTCACCAATTTGATTCCGGTATTGGCCATCTGGCGAAGTCTAAGTGTATAGGTGTCATATGAGTAGCTGGAACAGTGTTAGTAATAACCATTGAATTGTTTTAGTAGAATTAGAGGAGTATCTGTTCTTCTTCGTTTTTGTACCAAGACTAAATTTTTCCTTTACACTTTCAACAGTTCCAATCTCCAACTATGAAGACAACATCCTTTTTTGGCACCAGCAGCAGCAATTCTTGCAAATCTCCATAGAACTGGTCATTAACATCCTCTTCAGCAACAGTGGTTGGCATGTAAGCTTGAATGCTTGTGATATTAGGAGACTGAACTTGAAATCTGATGGATATCATTCAATAATTTTTATAATTGCACACCATTACAGCTTTTCTTAATCTGTTACTAACTATAAAGGCTACTCCATTACTTCTGTTGTTCTATTGTCCAGAATAGTATCCTGTATACCCATCAGAAGCAAATTCTCCAATGTCAGTCCACCCCATTTCACTTATTCCCAATATCAATGCCAATTCTCTTCTCTTCTCTTTTGACTACGTCCAGTTTCCCTTGATACACCGATCTTACATTCCATGTGCCTAAACTGTAGTTCTCCTCACAGCATCTTACTTGTTGTAAAGCTTCTCTTATTGCCCCCCCCCAGAAATCCAAATAGGGAATCTGAAATCCTATAACATTTGAGTTGATTAAAGCCATGGGATTTTCATGATAATTTCAATGTTGGTTTCCTGTAGCGTTTCACTGACTTGCAAAGTCCATCTGCTCACTGATTGTTTCCCACTGGAGTTGGTCACCCAACCTTCTACCGAGTTTCTCAGCTTAACAGGGACACCACATGTGGGTAGGAAATTGGGGAACTGAGGTGACAGTGGCCAAGAGAAATCTCTCCCTGTGTTTTTATAACTGCACCCCCCTCCCTTTTCTTTCTTTTTTTTTTTTTTTTTTTTTTTTTTTTTTTTTTTTTTTTTTTTTTTTTTTTTTTGTACTCTAGCTTGAGAAAGGATTTGTTGAAAGCTACTTGTGTATTCAGTCTTGTAAGAGTACCTGTTGATGACACAATGCCGCTACTATTTCATGAGTTATTACCTTTATTCGTGACTTAGCCATAAGATAAATCATGTTACAGTAAGCTGACAAAAGTCATGGGCTAGTGATCTGCATGTATACAGGTGGCAGTAGTATCACATATACAAGGTAGAAAATGGCAATGCACTGGCTGGGTTGTCATTTTTACTCAGGTGATCCATGTGAAAATGTTTCTGACGTGATTAAGGCTGCACAACAGGAATTAACAGACTCTCAATGCAGAATGGTAGTTGGAGCTAGACACACGAGACATTCCATTTCGGAAATCATTAGGGAATTCAATATTCCGAGATCCACAGTGTCAAGAGTGTGCTGAGAATACCAAATTCCAGGCATTACCCCAGACAACACCGTGTCTGACGGACTTCATTTAATGAATGAGAGCAGCAGCATTTGCATAGTGTTGTCAATACTAATAGACAAGCAACAGTTAATGAAATAACCGTAGATCAATGTAGGACATATGACAAACATATCAATTAGGACAGTGCAGCAAAATTTGGCCTTAACAGGCTATGGCAGCAGACGACAGATGTGAGTGCCTTTGCTAACAGCATGACGTCGCTTGCATGCAACACCTCTCGTGAGCTCATGGCGATATCAGTTGGACCCCAGATGACTGGAAAACCGTGGCCTGGTCAGACAAGTCCCCATTTCAGTTGGTAAGAGCTGATGGTAGCGTCTTACACAGACCCCACGAAGCCACATACTCAAGTCGTCAACAAGGCAATGTGCAAGCTGGTGGTGGCTCCATAACAGTGAGGGAGCTCAAAATTGTTATGTCCGGCTATTTGGAGACTATTTGAAGCCATACATGAACTTCATATTCCCAAACAACGATGGAATTTTTATGGATGACAATGTGCCATATCACTAGGCCACAATTGTTCGCAATTGGTTTGAAGTGGTGGAGACCTACAGATTGGATATACTGGGACTGAGTGAAATAAGGTGGCCAGAATCTGAGGAAGTTGGAGTGCTGCTGTATGTATGATAGACAGGTGAAGATGCAATGTACAGAAACAGTGTAGGGCTCTTAGTATCTAAAAGCTGCAAAAGAAGTTTACTGGAGTGGAAGCAAATGTCACAAAGAATAACACCTAAATCCTTAAGAACAAATGTGTGAAATATCACTATAATCCAATGCTATGCAGCTACTGAAATGGTTGAAGGAAAATTAAAAGATGCATTTTATACAGACCTAAATGGAGTGCTTAGATGAACTAATTGTAGATACATAAAAATTTTAATGGGAAACTTGAACACAAAAGTCGATTTAGAAAATGAAGGGCTTGAACACATCATGTGTGTACACAGCATTGTGAACAGAAATGCAAACGGTGAACTACTGATAGATACATGCGCTGAGCATGACCTAGTCATTGTAGGCACACTGTTTCTATCTACAATATCTACATCTATACTCCGCAAGCCACCTGTCGGTGTGTGGCGGATGTTTCCACATCGCAACTGCCATAATATAATGTGGGTCTTGCCATATCATGTTACTGAATATTAGATGGATCACACAGTCATAAGCCATACATTTTGACACACTCTGCTATGCATCAGAAATAAGAGAAGAGTGGCTGTTGGAGGAGATCACCAACTAGTTATGGCTGGGTTCAGATTGAAGATAGTGGCAAATAGAACAAAGCTCAATCACAGCAGCAAAAGTATAGAGGTAAGGTTAAAAGACCACCATATAATACAAAGATTTGCCCTTTAACTACAAAACAGATTGCAGATATGCTCTGACAAAAAATTTAAGCAGTAAGGAATTGAAACAGGTAGGCAAAATCTTAAAGATAGCTATCTATATGTTGGAGAGAACATATTAGGATTCAAGACACATCAAAGGAATGACTGGATCTCTGATGACACACAGAATGAAATGAGCTGCATGAAAGAACTAAAACAAAAGTTACAATTTTTTTTTTTTTAGACGAGAGTGCAGAAGATTGAAGCACATAAAAAATACACGGAGTCAAACAAAAGAGTGAAAATGAGGATACGGCGAGATAAAAGGAAATGGATAGATGAGAAAGCACAGTTGGCAGAATGGCATCAGAAAGGAAAGATAAAGGAACAGTACAATATGAATGAAGAGCTTTAGATGTGAAGGACCAGTTAAGAGCAAGAATGTGGTGGTGATGACAAACCAACAGGCACAACCACGGAAATGGGAGGAGCATTTCAAGGAGTTGTCAAATTGTAAAGACAACCAAGACGACTAGGTGGGGGATGTTCCAGAGGAAGTCAAAGCAGATCAAGATATAATTCTGTCCTGTCCCACAATGAGTGAAATTAGGAGTGCTTTGAGACACCTAAAAAGTGCAAAGGCTCCAGGCCTACATAACATAGCACTGGAGCTGTTAAAAAAGCCCACCCCTTACTGAAGCATATTTAGTTTGAAGAGAAATTCCCAAGGAGTGGAAAAGTGGATTGGTGGTAAAGCTCCTAAAAAAGGAAAATGTTTCAGACTGTGACAACTGGCATGGTATCACAGGATTAAAAATTCAGTTGAAAATTGACTGCATAAAGAACTGGTTGGTTTTCAGGTACAGTTGTGTTGATCTTATTAATACTCTTAGGATCATATCACAGTAAAGCAAAGAATTCCAGGCAACCCTGTACCTGGCATTCATTGATTCTAAAAAGGCCTTCAATTCTGTCGCACATGAAGTGCTGTGGCAGTTGTTGTGGAAGTACAGTATACCACAGAAGATTCTGATCATCAAAGATCTGTATGATGGCTACAAATGTTTTGTGCTCCATGATGAAAATGTCACAGATCCAACAGAGGTAACAGCCAGAGTTCGGCAGGGTTTTATTTTGTCACCAACACTCTTTCCTACTTGTCCCAGTTATGAGAAGAGTGACAGTGGGCAGGCTATGAGGAATCTAATGGAGGATCCATAAAGATTTGGAGGATTTGGATTTCACAGATGATGCTGTTTTATTTGCTCAAAGGCTGACAGATATAAAAGCTAAATTAAGCCCACAAAAAAAAGCAGAATTTGCTGGGCTCAAGATAAACATACATAAAACAAAGAAAATGACAATAAATTCTGGGAACATGGACGTGCCACTGCTTGTAGGGGACCAGCAAGGGGAGACTGTCAATTCATTCTCGTGTCTGGGTAAAGTGATGACAGAAGATGGTGGAGCCAGAGCAGACGTGAAGAACCACATAAAGAAGGCAAATGCTGCCTTTATAAGTGTAACCAATATGGAGAAACAGAAACTTCACATGCAAAACTAAAATTCATATTTTAATACAAATGTGAAGGCTGCTCTTCTGTATGGCAGTGAAAGTTGGAAAATAGATAAAAAGATAACATCATAACACCACAGTTATAGAGCTTCACAAATAAATGTCTCTGGCACATAATGAATGTCTAGTTGCAGGAAAAAGTAAGTCATGAGGATCTCTGGAGAAAAACAAACCAGACACTTGTAGCAGAACATATATGTAAGAGAAAGTGGAAATGGCTGGGGTACACATTGAGGAAGCCAGATGGAGCAGTCAAAAAGAAGGCATTGGAATTAGAAGCTGGTCTAGAGGTACAGAGAAGAGGATGGCTGAAGAGGAAGCAAGGAGAGTTGGAAAGACCTGGGCAACACCGAGGGAAATAGCCAAATTTTCAAAATTTATCAAATTCTAAAACAGGTACATATTTAGAAGTTTAATGATAACTAGGTCCACAGCCTTCATGCAATTTTTAAATGATATCATTCTGCTTCTGGCTGTTTACATATCATTCATTGCAGTAAATAATGTTTAATCAGCCGGAAGCAGGATGATTTCATTTTTTTAAAAGTGACATATTACACTAATCCACCTTCAATTTTAATTTCAGGGAGGTTTTTTTTTTTATCTTGTCTTGATGTTGCCGTTGTTGTTTTGTGGTCTTCAGTACAAAGACTGTTTTGATACAGCCCTCCAAGCTAGTCGATCCTAAACAATTATCTTCATTTCTGCGTTAGAACTGCAAACTACATCCACTTCAATCAGCTTCTTGTATTCATGCCTTGGTCTCCCTCTACAATTTTAGCCCCCATGTCAAATTGACGAGCACTGAGATGTGTCCTATAAATTATTCCTTCTTTTTATCAGGCTGTGCCATGAATTTCATTTTTCCTCAATTTGATTTCAGTACCTCCTCATTAGTGACTTAATCTACACAACTAATCTTGCAGCAATGATGAATGATGGAGTGATTTTGAGTGCATTAGCAGCATGATATACACTGGACTGCTTCACTGCTTTCCAGAACTAAACACTGTTGCTCTAATTTTGTCTTGGACTTTTGCAATTTTTAAATAATGTCAACAATATTCACCTATGATAACAGGCAGGTAATCCTGTTAACAGCAATAGAAAATTCAGCATTGAAAGCATGCAGATACACTCCCTGCTCTTCCACTTCATCACAACTAAGAACTGGAGTGGAAGAACACATCCAAAGCAACTCTTTATCTTGATAATGTTTTGCAAAAATTTGTAAGCTCATAAATGAAACCCAGCAAAAGGAGTGCCCTCAACATCCATTACAAAGACATTAAATACATAAGAGAGAGTTTTACTTTAACCCTAGGCTGGAACAAAACCTGTAGCAAACTAAATCAACACCATTCCCAAACACTAAACTATTAAATAAAATGGACTTAACATCAAGAATTAACACTTTCTTTATATTTTATCTTACCTTGTTTTCCAATTTCTTAGCACGTTTGTATATGCGCTGATCTTCCTTTAACTGTAGAAAAGTTAATTCTTCAATTTTGCGTCTCTCAGCTTCTTCTTTAATTTTAATCTGGGCAATACGGCGAGACTGTCTCATTGGTAAATCTGAACTTGGCCCTGCATCAGATTTACTCTCCTCCAGAACTATGTCTACACCTACATCAAGCCCCAGTACTGTTGGTTCTGTAAAAATAGATATTACGTAAAACTGTATACTTCTGGTAGTTTTCATTACATATGTAAGAAAAACTACCTGTAATACACAACATGAGGAAAAATGTAGGTAGAACACTGCTTTCACCATGTCGCAGAATTTTATTTCATAAACAGTGGCAAAATAATCATTTTACAAGTATATTTATTAAAGTACTTCAAAGAAATAAGCAACAATTTGCAGTTAACCTCATGATATCACTGGTTTTTAGTGGGCAGAAAAAAAGAATGACGTGAGAAAATGATACGAGGGAGTTCCTACAAATGTCCAAGTACAACACAAATACAAAAAGATTGGTCAAATATCTTGTTGACTAGGTTGCCAGAGCCAGAACTCAAGCTTGGCTAGGGCATGGATAGTAAAGAAAATTGAACATACCTGCTTCCAAGGAATCATTGAAACATTCATCTTAATCACCTTAGAGGCACCCCAACCTAAACCTGGATGGCCAGACTAGGATGAAAGGTAACCCTTCCCAATGTCCACCCTACTTGGATCCATGTAATCCAATATTATTTATTGCTTCCTAGATTTTTAAAATAATTTGACAGAGAACTCTGAGCTCTTTAATAGATTTGTAGCTACATTTCAGCTGATCTCTAAACACTGTTCTCCAATCAGATGTTGCTAGAGATAGATGAATGAACCCTCAAGAAAGATACCATTACAATTACAGCATGCAACACTAACAAAATTTGAGAATGATAAAAGACGAATGATTAAGAAAAGGCTGATCAGATAACAGGAGGAGATGAATGTGAGAGAGATAACAGGCACAAAACTACAAAGAAGATCTGGGTGTACATAACTAAGGAGGAGGAGGGGGGGGGGCTACTTTAGGTGGGGTGCACAAAATATATTTTTAATTTTGGAGCATGATTTTAAGAAGTCATAGACACACTGAAGTCCAGTAAAGTACTGAGTAACCAGAGGTGTAATCCTGTATTTTTTTTTTTTTTTTTTTGGGGTGGGGCTTTGAATGCCACAATTTTCAGCCTAGAACAAAATTTCAAAAATTGCTTTGAAACTGATGATGTTATCTAATGTACCAGTAGTACATAGGAAATTTTAACAAAATTGTGACACTCTGAAACAACAACAAAAATTTTTGTCAAAAAAGCAATTACAAAAACTTGCGCAAAAAGTCAAAGTTAAAATATATCGCAAAAGTCCTAGGTAGTACAGTAGAAAAAATGTCAGACCACAAGTTACGAAAAAGGTTTAATGTAATTGTGAGAATATTTTATGAGTATAGTTCCCACCAACTTGAAAAATGTTGTTTTGAAAAAATAAGCATTTAAAGTTTCAACTTGTGTTTTTTAATATTAAAATTGAA
This sequence comes from Schistocerca americana, assembly GCF_021461395.2. Lineage (NCBI taxonomy): Eukaryota > Metazoa > Arthropoda > Insecta > Orthoptera > Acrididae > Schistocerca > Schistocerca americana. The sequence continues at coordinate 950,205,149 of NC_060120.1, forward strand.
CAAATCTTTAACCTATATTAAAAATGAAGAAATTCCTCCAGCTGTATTTTATTTTGGCAACTAGTTTCAACATTGTAACAACATCATCTTCAGGCCCTGTCCTCCATTTCAACTACGGAGGTACGAAAAATCTTTAATCGGAAATGCTAGCACCGTACAGTTGTCTTTCTTTTCATTGATGTTGAAACACACTGATTTTAACAAATTTATATTGATTAACAATTGCTTTTCAAACCTTTTTCTATCACTGTAAATACGTTTGTTTGCTATTTTCAGGCACTAACATTTTACTTTTTTATATTAAAAAAAAAAAAAAGAAGCAAAATAACAAGTTAAACAGATTAAAGACAAGCATGTGTTTACCATAAAAGAATCAAGTTACGAAGAGAAATCTTATTGAGAATAGTATTTTAGTTGATTCTAATGCCCTCTGTGGTACTATCCAAAACAAATGAGAACCCTCTTCATTCGGTAACTATCATATTATTACAGTGGGTGCACTCAAGTGCGGATGCGTCAGTCCCCATGCAGTGAACCATGGTTTTAACATATTTTAACATTTATGGCACACTTTTTATGAATGAATCTTAAAAACAGACCCTCTAAGGAACATTCTAAGCCAATAAAAAAATTAAGCTACAAAAATTTTCTACCCTGTTCTACACCCTTAAAAAAATTGTGTCAGGAGTTACATTTTCCAGAGCATGAAAATTAAACACTTAAAAAAACCAAACATAAATCTGTGTGTTTTTGGAAGGAAATACAGAGCCCAAGAAAAGCAAATCATCAATCTGGGGAAAAGATACATGTGGGAACACAACATTAAGATTCGACATAGATGAATACTTCAGATACAACATAGAATTATGTGCCCTCACGAAGTGGACAATTTAAGGCATTCCCTTCTGCTCACTATATTCATTACCGTCCATACTGTGTGTCACCACAATTCCTATCCACAGACATTTCTGTCAACAACTGTACAGCTTTGTCTCAACTTTATTGAACCATCATTGTACACAGATGTACATTTCTAACATTTACTTCGCTCATATGATCACCCAGGCTGCAATCAATACCCCCCTGGTCATTTATTACATTGGTTACCTTTCTACTTATTATTTGTTTTCAGTAATTTTTTCAGTGCTGTGAGCCGTTTTCGACTTCACTGTGCTTTAAGCATTCCTCTATGTTACCCACATGTACCATTTCTAGACAGCCTTCTTCCAATTACTTTCACAGCAGTGCTACTGAACTTCACTCTTTTAATCTCAATCTTATACTGTACTTTTTCTGTAGTTTGATTCAACAATTACATACAAATGATGAACAACAATGTCTACTCTGTATTATATTTCAAGACTAAATGCTGCATCTTCACACATATTAGGCTACCTTCATCTGAATTATTTGCAAAATTCTCAAACCATGTTCAACATTTTTGTACTGTTTGTTAACCCAATGCTTTGCTACTTACTGTAGTAGTTTTTTATTTCCATCTCCTATTTTTCTGCTTACTTTCTATCTCAAATCCTCTCTCCCCTGTAATGATTTTTAATATACTTCCTACTACAAAAAAAGATCGCACTGCAGAAAAGGAAAATGTAAGTGGATAAAGGCCTCTTATCATCTTAGGTAATGAAATTAAAGCTCCAGCAGTATCTGAAATATGAGTTTTAATGTTAACCACACAGTATGCCTACAACTGTTTTCCACTGTATATGCTAGGCACAAATGGCATTACTGAATGCAGACTTTTTACATACTAAAATAAAAGTTCTGTAACACACAGAATGAAGGATGCAATATTAAACCAAAAGCCATGTTTATGAGAATATTTTTACTAGAAAGAGCACATAACCAGTTATTAGCATACCACTTAACAATGAAAGCGCATCATTTAGTTCCAATGTAATACATGTAGAGTAACATGGGTGAAGTATAAACAAATTGCCAATCTTCCTCTGGAGAAGTACATGCTGAGTAAGTGGATTAAGGACAGCAAAGGCCCACCTTGGTTTAATAACAAAATTCAGAATATGGTGAGGAGGCAGACAACTGCACTTTTGGTTCAACAAAGAATATGCACATGATGAGAGGCAAAAGATAGAAAAGAAAAAATTCATGTGTCTGCAGAAAGGTCGACACGTGAGGTGTAGAACAACTTTCACCATGATACCCTATCAAAATATCTTGCTGAGAACCTGAGAGAATTCTGCTTTGTGCATAAAATCGATAAGTGGATCAAAGGCTTCTATTCTGTCAGAAAGTGAGCTTGCGACCAACAAGATCTTTGTCACTCGAACAGCAATGCATGGTGGGAGAGGCAACTGGGTGGTGGGCGTAAGGAGGAGGCTGGGGCACATAGGGGGAGGGATTGACAGGGTGGGGGTCAGGCACAGTAAAGTGCTGCTTGTGGGAGCGTACAGGGACGAGGTGGAGAGAGAGTAGGGCAGCTAGGTGCAGTCGGGAGGTTAGACGAGGCAGGGGGGTTGGTGTGTGTGTGGGGGGGGGGGGGGGGGGGGGCGAAAAGAAGTAAAAAGAATGAGGGTGCATTGGTGGAATGGGAACAGGGAGGGGCTAGATGGATAAGGACAATGAATAATGAAAGTTGACACCAGAAGAGTTATGGAAAAGTAGGATATATTGCAGGTAGAGTTCCCACCTGCACAGTTCAGAAAAGCAGGTGTTGGTGCGAAGGATCCAGATTGCATAGGCTGTGAAATAGTCACTGATGTGAAGAACATAGTGTTCGGAGCTGTTCTCAGCAATGAAGTGATCCAGTTTTTTCTTGGCCACAGTTTGTTGATGGCCATTTATGACAAGAGACAGCTTGTTGGTTGTCATGCCTGCATAGAATGCAGCACAGAGGTTGTGGCTTAGCTTGTAAATCACATGACTGGTTTCACAGGTAGCCCTGCCTTTGATGGGATAGGTGATGCTTGTGACCGGACTGGAGTAGGTGGTGGTGGTGGGGGGGGGGGGGGGGGGATCCATGGGACAGATCTTGCATGTAGGTCTATTACAGGCATATGAGCCATGAGGCAACTGTAATGAGGGTTGTGTAGGGATGGACGAGAATATTTTGTAGGTTCGGTGGATGGCGGAATTCCACTGTGGAAGAGGTGGAAGGATAGTGGGTAGAACAGTCCTCATTTCAGGGCATGACGAGATGCAGTCGAAACCATAGCGGGGAATGTGATTCAGCTGATCCAGTCTTGGGTGGTACTGAGTCATGAGAGGAATGCTCCACTGTGGCCGGATGGTGAGAATTTGGAAGATGTTGGGTGGCTGGAGAGATAAGGCGCACGAGATCTGTTGTTGTAGAAGGCTGGGAAGTAATTACAGTGTGTGAAGGCCTCGGTGAGACCTTCAGTATCTTTCGAGAGGGAGCGCTCGTCACTACAGATGCTACAGCCACGTCTGGCTAGGCTGTATGGAAGGGACTTCTTGGTATGGAATGGGTGGAACCTGTCAAAGTGGAAGTATTGCTAATGGTTAGTACGTTTGATATGGAGGGAGGTACTGATGCATCCATCTTTGAGGTGGAGGTCAACACCAAGGAATGTGGCCTTTGGGTTAGAGTAAGATGACATGATGCAAATGGGGGAGATGACGTTCTAGAGGAATGTGGATAGGGTGTCCACAACCTCAATCCAGATCACAAAGATGTCATCAATGAACCTGAATCTGGTGAGGGGCTTGGGATTCTGAGCATTTAGGAAGGATTCCTCTAGTTGGCCCATGAATAAGTTGGCATAGGATGGTGCCATGCAGGTGCCAATAGCCAAACTGTGGGAGAAGTATTTGTGAGTGAAGTGACTGGAAAAAAGCACAGGTGACTTCTGTATATAAGAATGGCAAAAGAACAGACCCACAATATTACAAACCTATATCCTCAACATTGGTTTGATGTGGAATTCTTAGAAATATTCTCAGTCTGACTACAATAAATTTGCTTGAAGTAGATAAGTTTCCATCCACAAATCAGCATGGATTTAGAAAGCATTGCTCTTGCCAAACTCAGCTAGTCCTTTTCTTGCATGATATACCATGAACTACAGATGAAGGGCAACTGGTAGATTCCATACTTCTAGATTTCGAAAAAGCATTTGACATGGTGCCCCTTTGCAAACTGTTAATGAAGATACAAGTGTATGGAATCGGTTTTACTCGAAGGTGAGTGTTCATCAGAGGCAAGGGTACCATCAGGACTGCCACAACAAAATGTGATACGACCAGTCTTATTCTCTACATACATAAACAAATGGGTAACAACTCACTGCACAGCTGACATGTTGCGTGATTGATAGGTACGTAGACAAGGCTGAAAACTTCAGCTTTTGGACAACCTGGCACTACAGCTCAATGGTTCAGTTGTATGGTGAGTTGTTACCTTTACTCCGTCCATTATTTGTAGTGTACCCAGGATATCTCATTATTGTTTTTAATGAACTTATTTATTTCCTCTATACACTGCAATGAATACCACACATAAAAATCTCGGAAAATGCAGCTATTAACTACAAGCTGTATAAAGTTACTTACTTCTCTGACCACGTTTATTCGTCTTTGCAGCATCTGATTGAGTATCACTGCTTGGCGGTGGGCTATCAACAGGTGTTCTTGTGCTGGAAACAGAACCAAAACTTTTTCCACGTCCTCCACGGTTTCCTCTGGTAGCTTTGCCACCTCTAGCACGTGCTTTGACTTTATTTCGTGCTCCACCTTTCCTAGCAGCACCACGAGCTTGAACAGCGGATCGATCTTGAGAGTCATCTGTCGAAATTTCTCCAAGCCGCATCTGTAGCTGTAAGTTATCCCTGCAGCCATCATCACTGCTGCTCACCTCTACTGTCTCCTGCTTTCTAAGAGCTGTTTCTCTACTGGACCTTGTGCGTGTTTCCAATGCTCTTCTTCCACCTCGGGCAGGTTTTGTACGTTTCACATTACTCACTACGTGCTCGGGATCTGTATCTGCATCAGCATCACTAGGTTCATGTTTCCCGACAGGAGTCTTCACACTTTCAGCATTTGGACTTTTTACAAATCTCCCTGACCTGCCTCTTCTTCTTTTGCCTGCAATGACTGGTTCAGCTGTGTGTTTATTTTTGTTATCAACAGGTACATCACGCCTAACAGTTTCGTGGAAATCAAAAGACAAATTTTCATTAATGGACCTTGGTGATTTTATCTTCAGGCGAATGACTTCTACTGTAGGGATTTTCTCTTTAACACTACCACGTGTCTCTGAGGTAATTAGCTCACATTTCATATCTGTCGCTGTGGATTTTGGCTTACCTCTAACAGCATCAGTCAACTTACCATCTGCTGATTTTTTAACGGGGGCCCTTCCTGTATTTGAAGTACTTTCACTGCTTTCAGCAGCAGTAATTTTAATTTTTTCATTAACAGCAGGTTTACTTGTCTTCCCTTTATCATTAACTAGTTCCATTTCCTCAGGTGAGTCACTACGAATAGGTTCCAGAGGTGCCTTTCTCCTACTTCTAAGTTTTAACTTTATTGCAGTACCCTCAGAACTGTTTCTTGATGACTGTGATTTTTTGTGTTCATTGCTGTTATCTTCAAAATTTGTAACAGGCTCACATTCCTTTCCTTCAATCACTGATGCAGAGGTCTCAGGTCTACAGCTCTGTGCTCCACCTTTTTTCTCTGTCTGATGTGTAGTATCCTCGGACTCTTTGACTTCAGGTGACTTGCACTTAGGTAATTTTACAGATGCAGCAGACAACTTATTTGTCTCCTTTTCTGGACATGTTTGTTCCCTTTCTTCAGAAGCATTTTTTTTCTCAGAAGTTGACAATTTCTGCTTACATTCTTTGGCAAAAGATCTAACTTGTATTTTCCCCACAATGGGTCTTTGATCACAGCTTTTTCTTTTTTCATCTTCTTCTGAAGGGACACATTTTGAAGAGGGCGACCTTGCATCAGAAGAATTTTTCACACAGTCTTTAGCAATCACTACTTCAGACTGACATTTTTCCTCGGAGGCAGTATCATTCTTTTTTTCAGTTACTGCATCACCTGAGCTTTCCTTGTTCACTGGAAGCTGTGTATGAACCTTGCTGCTGACAGGCTCAACCACTGACTTATCTTCATTCAGTTTCTGCTCAGTTATGGTGTCCGGTAAAACAGTCTCTGAAACTGGTGTGTTATCTGTTGCACCACAGATATCACCCACTGAACTAGCCTCACTCAATCGTTCAAGTGGTACAACTTTAATTCCATTAGTAAAAGGTTTTTCTGCTTCTGGCTTTAGCACTGGGTATGTTAATGTGTCCAGTTTCTCCGAAGGAGTATTTTTTGAACTGTCTAAATTTTGTGTTTCTGATTTGGAACAAATAACAACCTCATCTATTGAACACTTACTATCTGGTACATTTTCTTTGGCTATGTCTACAATTTCAGATAGTTTTACTTCTGAGAGTTTCTCCAGTGGCTTGACCTTCAGACCATAATGAATCTTTTCTTTTGGAGCCTCTGTTGGTGTTGGTAACTTCATGTCCAGTGGTTTCATATTTTCAGATGCCCTGTCAGCCACATTTGCCTGGAAAGTTTGTGGTACAGTACATTTTTCAAAGTTCTGTGGTGTTAAGTTTTGTGAAACTGGAATTGTATTAAATTTCTGAGATACTCCCTGTTTCTTGATATTTACATTGCTCAGTGATGAGTAATCTTTGGCCACTGCTTCATCACTCAAACTTTCAATAGATATATTCTTATATGGTGCACCTTTCACCAATGGAATTGCTTCACTTTTTAGTGGAGCGGATAATTCTGTTGCTTTCATGGTTATGTCAGGTGACTTGAGAGATAAATTTGTTCCATGTTTTGATGACGATACTGTTAGATCTTGTGGAAGGTTTTCTAATGGGTTGTCCTTGCTTTTTGGTGGTGGAACTACAGAACCTCTCGAAGGGACAGGCATTCCATACGGATAAGCCTTGCTTGTGTCATGGTCCCTATGAATATTAGACAAATCTTTCACAGTACTATAATAAGCCAAACTCTTATTTCTTATATTTTCAATTCCAAGTTCCCTTCTAGTTTCTGTTCTCTTGACATGCCTGTTGTCTCTGTGCTTTACTTCTTCATTTAACCTTTTACTCTCACCTTTCTCTCTCACTGATGTATTACTTGCACCTGATAACAATCTCATTTTCTCGTCATACAAGTGAGTGGCAGCATTAGCACCATATGGAAGATTAAAATGCCCCTGCATTTCAGCTTTATTGTGTAGTGGCACTCCACTGCCACATAACCAAGCTTGTTCCTTCACCGCTAAAGGTTCAGAAACAAAATTTTTTAGAAGTGACAATTCAGCTAGTTTGCTTACATCAGTTGCCTTCATTAAATTGCTAATATCAGCAGAGTCCTTCATATTCAACTTCTCAGCTGGAAAGGCATTAAATGTTTTTTCTATACCAGGAAGATGCATTTCAGGGATTTTCATCTGAGATTCCAACATTGTTTTTCTATCAGCAGCAAATTTTCCCATCATTTGTAAGTCTAGAGCAATTGCTGGATCAATACCTCTTCCATCCATACTTTTCTTTAACAATTCTAGTCCAAGTGATTCCACGTCTCTTCGTGATGCTATGTCATCAAACCTCTTAGCCAAGGAATTGCTGAGGAATGCTGCATCTGCAGGATTTTGACTGAGCAGTGCTAAATTCGTTAATTGCCTCAGCGGATCCAACATAGCACTTGGTAATGGAGGGAGGCCCATCTGATGAATGGCTTCAGGAGGAAACCCAAGATTGCAGTGTTTCTTTGGGATACTGGACGGTGGCTGAAATTCGACTGGTTTGCTGAAATCACTTGCTCTACTACCACTTTGTTTTTCTGACATTTTGTCTAAATTCAGTGGTTGATAATCTTTACTATCTAAAACTCGTGCATCAGAAGAAATGGCAGTGACTTTTCCTGGTGTTTTATGAGGATCAGGAATATTATTTGCCATAACCTCATCTATACTCTTAATTTGAGCAGTTTTCTGGTGTTCCCTAGCTGCCAGTTTGCTCATTATACCCATTGTTATACTTTCAACAGATTTTCTTCTATTTTTCCCCATTGCAGACACAGATTGCTGTGATTTAGCAGCATGTACATCTCTCGATTTTAAAGTACTTGGCAATATACTTATGTTGTCAGAAACTGATCGACCTCTAATCTTATCAAGCATACTATTCTTTTCAAGATTTAAAGGTTTTACAAACTCATCATCTGAATTCTTAGGACAATTTTTTTGCGAATTTTTTGTCAGTGGTATAGCTTCGATTGTCACAGAACTGTTACAGACAGAGAAATTTGAAATATTTCCCAAATGATCTCTAGCACTGGTCTCCAAATCGGCTTTTGTTGTACTTATGTCAGTCTTTTTATTTGAGTCAATCGTCGAAGCTGATATGTCAAGTGAATCTGGCAGGTATTTACTTTCTTTGAAAATTCTGTCCTCAGACAATTTATGTTGTACATGGGTAACTGAAGCACCACAGTCAATTTCATTCCCAGTTTTGAATTTATTCTGAGACAAGGCAGAAGCAGAAGCATGCATGTCTACTCTGTAAGTAGATAATTTGTTATGATTCTGAGAACTAACAATATCTGACTCTTTATTTGTTTTTTGGGCAAATTCTTCCTTGCTGGAATTTCTTGCTGTTTCCTTCTGTATTGGCACTTGTGCTGTACAACTGTTATTTGAAGGTAGCTCCAAATTCAGTGGATCATACGTGGCTGCACCAGCATGGGTTAGTGACCTATTTGTTCTGCTACCTTCACTATCACTTGTATCCCTACCACTTATCAGCTCTGACTTATGTAAGGATTTTATTTTACTTTCACTACTTTCAAGTGTAGTTGCCACACTATCTTCAAGTGATTTGCTTCTCATGTCAGACAAAACACCTGATTTCAAAGACTCAACAGTAAGTTGTGGAGCTTTTATTTCTATTTTTCTATCGTGGGACACATCACTTTCTCTTCCATTGCTGTTAGTACTTGCTTTGCCACTTCCAGTTTCCTTATTGTTAGACATGCTGGACTTCATATCTGTCCTATCTGAGTATCTAGAACTTTCAGAAGGTGATTCCCGTAGCATGCCTGAGTGTTGAATAGAATTACAAGCTGTATGAGAGTCTGGTTCAGTTTTCCCAACTTTGACAGAGCCAAATTCAGACTGTTCCTTATCTTTGCATTCAGTGCCTTGGGTTGTCAAATCCTTAGACGCAGAGGAACTTGAAGTTTCAGTAGCTGCTTTCCCTTCTGAGTTTACCTGACTTGCAGTCAGTGATGTCAATGGTTCAGAAACATAGGCACCAGCAATCTCAGTTTCTGTATTTCTAGGTAGACTGTTGGATTCTTTCACTTCTGGTTTAACATTCTCATTTGTATAAGAATTGGGGTTTTTGGCACCAGCTGCTTTATCTGAGTTCTTTTTTTCTTTACAACATTCACCTGATAACGAACTTTCTGGTTTACCAACATCCCACCTTGAAACACATTTGGGGAGACTATCAGCAGGAGAGTTATTAATTAGAGTAGAGGTCTCACGCGATTCCCCAACAATTTTTGTAACAGCCTGGGTATCAATGGCTTTACTGCTTGGTACACTTAACTCAGACTTATCACTGTCACCTTCTTCTTTTGCGGCACATATTGTGTCTATGCTCCATAATTTTGGTACATTTTTAATTGATGGTTGTTGAGCAAAATTTGTTTTGCTCACTTTCTCACCATCCTCTGGCAAACACTTTTTTGTAAGATCCACTGATGATGCAGAGGAATATGCATGGTTTGTATCTACCGGCTTTTCTTCATCAGTAATGGAAGTTACTGCAGATGATACATTAAGTTTGCCAACATTTTCCGCCATTTCAGGGCCATCAGTTTCAGAACTAATATTGTGCCCACGTTTTTCTTCTTTTAGTGTGCTATCAATATGTGGATTATGTTCTGTTGTATTTAAAAGGCCTGCCGTATTCAGTTGTTTCATATCTGTTGTCCTATTTGAACTGTCAGTCACAGTCTCACTGGTTGTTCCAGATAAACTTTTGTTTCTAGTTGTACTCTGACTTGCATTGTGTGTTGATACTTTCATCTCAGGAGGGCATTCTTGATATGAAATAGGTTTGTTAGCCTCTGAATTGACTGAGATATCTGCAATACAACTTGATGGAAATGCTAATTGTGAATGCTGAGAGCTGCTTGCACCGCATTTTTCTCTGTGCAACTTTTTCTGGCTGACTGATTCTTCCAGACTTTTGGATTTGGAGTTGATAACAGAAACATTTTCATCAGACACTTTATCTGGTGTATGACTCACTTCAAGATTACCACAGCTTGAATTCTCTGACACAGCCTCCTCAGATGACAAATTCTCTTTTTTACTCAAATCCATTGTATCTGCATTTTTTCCTTGTTCGTTATCATTACTATCTCCTGGTTTCACTGGATTACCTGTATCACATTCCTTCCCTGATCCTTCACCACTTATTACCATTATAGGTTCTTCTACAGCTTCACTTACTTCCAGATCACTTTCACTATTTTGTCTGTGTTTCATAGGGTTACCTGTATCACATTCTTTCCCTGCTCCTTTGCCATATATTAACATTATGGTTTCTTCTATAGCTTCAGTTACTTCCACATCACTTTCACTACTGTCTCCGTGTTTCACAGGGTTACCTGTATCACATTCTTTCCCTGATCCTTCACCACTTATTACCATTACAGGTTCCTCTATAGCTTCACCTACTTCTGGTTCAGTTTCTTTCTCTAAACTGGTTTCACATAAACGTTTAGCTGGTACTACATCATCTGTAGATGTGATACTTCTTTTTACTGATGCGCAACATACATCTTTATTGAATTCCTTAGGTGAATCACTGGCAGGTGCACCCAAAATAGTTTCTTCTTTTGAAGAAATGAGAGAATGTGCACTAGGTGAAGGTTTTGGGTCGTGAGATATGTCAGCGACAATCTTCGATTCTGTAGATGAAGATTGCTCATCAGTTTTTTGTTCCTCCTCAGATAAATTGTTGTCACACACTCTATTTTCAGATGTTATATAATCTGAATCTACATTTTCGTTAGATAGAGTTACATTACTATCTGCTAACACTTTTTCCCTACTTGAATTCTTGTTATCAGGGGAATCAGATGATCTTTCTACACAACTACTTTTCATGTCTTCAGACACTTGGATTTTCTCTTCTAATGTTTCACTTTTTTCAAAATTTGTGCAGGATGGTGATGATGAACTACCCTGTTTTACTTCAGCATCATGTGCAGTCCCTTCTTCTACCTTGATTTCCCCCTTTTCCTCTGAAAGAATTGCTTCACAAGCTGAAAGCCCTGCAGTTTCAGTTTTAATGTCTTCTTTCTGGTGTTTGCTATCACTACCAGGTTTAATGTCTTCTTTATGAAGTTTGCTATCACTGTCACATTTTTTATCTTCTCTCTCATCTTTGATGTCACTGCCAAGTTTAATGTCTTCTTTCTGATGTTCAGTATCACTGTCAGTTTTTACATCTTCTTTCTGATGTTTGACATCACTGCTAGGTTTAAAGTCTCCTTTTTGATGTTTGTCACTAACATTAGGTTTAACGTCTTCATTGCGATTTTTGTTATCATTGCTAGGTTTAGTGTCTTCTTTCTGATGTTTGCTATCACTGCTAGGTTTAGCATCTTCTTTCTGATGTTTGCTATCACTGCCAAGTTTGATGTCTTCTTTCTGATGTTTGTTATCACTGTCATAATCAGAATCATCTTCCTCCAAGTCACTTGAAGGAATTTCTTGAAATTCTTCATCATTATCATCAGCATCATCACCATCACCATCTTTTGAACATGAGGATTTTGGCTGGCCAGTATCAGTTACCGGTTTGTCCACTCCAAGGCTGTTGCTATCTTCATTTACAACTTCTGATCCACTTCGAAATGGATCATTTGATGACAGCTGTGATATCAGTTGCACTAAGCCTTCTCGGTCACTGTAAAGAAAATAGCAGGGATTCAATGAAAAAACAACAAAGGAAAACTAGTTAATGTACTTTGCTTTAGGATTGACATTGAACCAACACCAGTACTTATCTTGAGCTATCATACATTTCAAAATAGTATAATACTTTGAAAAAAACACTAGTCATCCTTTCAGAACAGATGCCCCAATTCGCTTAGTTCTCCAAAGGAGTACAAGCAGTTCCCATACAAACTAACTATAAGCAATAATTCATTATTTTTCCGATGCAATCTTCAACATAACAAAATATAGATGAAATAACAAAACTTTACAAGTAGTAAACAATTTGGTACTTCTGTTAAATTAAAAAGAACATGAAATCCCAAGTTTTTGAATTTTGCAGCACAGAGAATTAAAAGAAGGAAGAACATTACACAATGCCACCAAAATGTAGCATGGACCAGACCAAAGGTTTTTTTAAGAGAAAAGGAGAAAAATGTAATATAAACAAAGGAAACAAAAACACAAAAGATTAACAGAAAAGACATAATTCTACGGCCATGAGTGTATCCAGGATATGGGGGGAAATGGGGCAGGAGAGGGAGCACAAGGAGCTCGTATTTATTTCATATAAGTGGCATGGGTGGAGGGAATGTGAAGAACAATCTTTACAATAGGTAACTCAAAATTATTAAAAAAAACTATATTCATAAAACAACAAAAATACTAATGCTTCCAATTTATAATATGACCCACAATTTTTTAACTAAGAGGATATAGTTTTACATTGGATGGGAACAAGAATTAAACATTGCGAACTGAAGGAACATTGGTAATGGAATGGTTTAAAGCCTAGAGAAATTGTTCCCACTCATTCTGAAACAATTACCCTTGAACCAGATAAGATATTAGTCAATAGTCCCAACAAAATTCAGCACCTAATTTAACTTTAGATTGAAAAATAAAAGTTAATGCCACTACTTTTAAAGTAACAAGAGTTGATAAAATGTAAATTTTAAAACAAGTAAAACTTTCATGTTTTTCTAGGTTTTTGTCAAACAAAGAATTAATGAGTCAATAAGACAACTGGCAATGGCAACAGTCATTTTTTTAATATTCTGTTTGATGTCATCCAATGCCCCAAGTTCATTTGATTCCTCACTTTTGTTAATATTGCTATTGTACATGGAAATCTAACACCTGCAAGTTGTGGTGAATGGTTGCCCTGTATACCTTTTCCCATTAATAATGGATACTCGTCACCAACCTTCTGCCAAAATGTTGCTGGTAGTTTGGCTATACCTTATGTCTACTTTCAATGTACTGACCTCACAGAGGCCAAGAAAATAGTCTCAAAATTGTTAATAGAATCTATTATTGATGATAACTACTATGATCATACAACAACTATATGAACAGCAAAAGTAATGAACAGAAAAAGCAAAAGGACTGGAGTGTATTTGGGAAATTAGTTTTCAAAACAAAGTATCCATTGTGTCCGAAATTAGAACTTTATAATTTGTATGTATTATAACGGCAGTGAGGAACAGACATTAAATGCTGAAACAATTAAAAAAAGTGAGCAGTGTTCAGCAAGAAATCTAGAGATTCAAGGTCAGAATTATAAGATATGAGAAGAAAATAAAGAAATGGATCTGGGAACAAACTAGAGTGGAAAAAATAATTATCTTTGTAATGAAAATGAAATGGGTGCAAGTGGAATATGTAGCCAGGCAAAGAGATAGTAGATGGAGCAAAGATGTTGTTTATTGGATTCCACAGATAAAAAAATCTAATGCAACAACATATTGAATCAGAGAATGATCACTCTGGGAAGTATGATGAAGCAGCATGGGTGTATCTTCAGGAAGCCTTTATCCACTGCTGAACATCAAACAGCCGATGATGACAATGGTGATGTAATAAATATTAGAGAACTAATCCCAGGTCGGGAACCACAGACCTCGAGCCATGTGACATTTTCAACTGCAATTAGAATAGTACAGAAATAGTTTTCAGACTGCACAAGAATGCCCCTTGGCATACCTACTACTTGTCAATATTCATTACATGTTGACTTTCTTCAAACTGATACTGAACTGGTGTGTGTGTGTGTGTGTGTGTGTGTGTGTGTGTGTGTGTGTGAGTGTGTGTGTGTGTGCAGGGTGCTATTTTGGTTTGTAAATATCTCCCCCCCCCCCCCCCCCACGTCCTAAATTTCAAAAGCAAAGATAAAAATGGGGTGAAGAGGAAAAGACGACACAGCTTTAATTTCCATAATCTTATAAAATATGTTTTGCGCAAATCTATGTTGTTCTTCCCTTTATAACACAAACTGTTTTTTAATTAAAATGTTGTTTAGTAGATGACATACCAACCCATATGCATATCTAAGTTTTAAGAGCAGAAATTTGAAACCTTGGCTTATCCTGCACATTTCTCAATATACTCATCAAATGAGTTCTTACCTGTAAATTACACCACTTGTCAAAGTATATCCCACCAGCCTATCAATAGTAAATTTTTAAAAAGTGGTGTATTTTATGTGAAAAGGCGGTTTCTGGCTGATGGAGGAGGCAAAAAGGCAGCTTAGGATTTAACATCTTGTCTACATTACAGATGGAGCACAAGCACAAACCAGAGAAATACGGGGATAGAAACTGTTTCTATTCTTATCAAAGGAACCATTCTGGTATCTGACTTATGCAATTTAGAAAAACCATTGCAAATCTAAATATTGATAGCCGTAGGGGAATTTGAAGCCAGTTCCTCCCAAACACAAATTCAGTGTCTTAACCACTGTTCCAATTGGCTCAGTGTTCAAGAGAAGTGTTCTACTAAGCTAAGAAGTATGTCATGACATTTATCTGCAGCCCCCCCCCCCCCCTCGAGGCAAATAATTTGGTGTCTTCTGTACATATGTTTAAGCTCCTTAATGATGTCTCCCTGGTGTCAGGTGGTACAGGTAGTCATGGATGGATACTTTGGTCAAAATATGTCCCTATTATGGGGGCACTCCACAACATACATGATGGACAGAAAACTGTGCCAAATAGTTGGAATGAAGCACAGATCACACCAATCTACAATATAGGTGGGAGAAGTGATCTACAAAACTGACATCCAAATCACAGGTGTCCATTCATTGTAGAATTCTAGAACATATTTTGAGCTCAGATGTAATGGTGTATCTTGAATAGAATAATCTCACACATCCCAAGTACCACAGATTCAGAAAAATGTTGATCACACTAAACCAAACTTGTTCTTTCCTCATGACATTCTGAAAGCAACAGATCATGGAAATCAGGAGGATGCAATATTTCTTGATTTGTGAAAAACATCTGACTTGGTATCACACCAACTTTTATTACCAAAAACACAATTATATAGGTATCAAACAAAATTTGTGATTGGACTGAGGGTGCAACATGTTATCTCACCTGGAGGGTCATCAAGAGATGTGAAAGCAACTTCAGGCAGATGCATAGGGGACCTTGCTGCTTGTATTATATATGAATAACCTGGCAGACAATATTTAGAGTAAACTTTAGACTTTTTGCAGGTGGTGTCATTGCCTATTATGAAGTACTATCTGAAATACCTGTTCAAATATGCAGTCAGATGTAAATAATATTTGAAAGTGGTGTGAAGATTGGCATACTTGTTTTCAACCTCCAGAAATCTAAAATTGTGTACAGCATGAAATGCAGAAAAGTAGTAATCTATGACTACAACATCAATGAGTCCCAAATGGAATAAGTCAAAACATACATATATCTGGATGTAACAATTTGAATGGATATGAAATGGAATAATAGGCTCAGTCATAGGTAAAGCTGGTAGCAGACTTCAGTTCATTGACAGAATACTGGGAAAATAGTCTTGTTTACTGAACACTCACGTGAACTTCTGTAGAATAGCATTCAAGTGTATGGGACTCATACCAAATAGGGCTAACAGAAGATACTGAGATTTGTTTGACTTGCACGTGTTGAGTCACAGAAATGCTGAAACTCTGATTTAGCAGACACTTGAACATAGGTACCAATTATCCCGTGAAATCCAACATGCAAAGGTTCAAGAACCAGTATTAAGGGGTTAGGATGTCATACGGGCTGACTTCGAGAAGGAGAGGCACCACAGGACATTTTAATTTGCACTGTCTATACTTTTACAAATAAATTCATAAAACTTTGTCAACATGACCAGGAAGGATTCAGGATTCACACTCATAGCCGTGGAAGTTTAAAAACACGAAAAAATAATATTTTTTAAATGTGAAATTTCATGTTTTTTTTCACTTACTGTTGGCTGCATTTGCTGCTATAGGCACACTTTTTCATAAGTAAGAGAGATTCTTCAATGAATTTTGCACAGCTTACAAATCATACTTACAGGTGTATGAAACTCTAGAATTTATTTAATATATAGAAAAATGAATGGGCTGTTACGTTTTAAACTTTGAGTTTAGAGAAAACTCAAATTTTATAGTTAATTATTTCAATTTTTACCACAGTTTTTAACAGATTTGGGAAATTCTAGAGTTTCATACACCTGTAAGTATGGTTTGTATGCTCTGCAAAATTCATCGAAGAATCTCTCTTACTTATGAAGAAAAGTGTAGCTACAGCAACAAATGCAGCCAATAGTGAAAAAAAAGATGAAATTTCACATGTAAAAAAAAAAAAAAATTGTTTTGTTGGGTTTTGGAACTTCCTCTGCTATATGTGTGAATCCTGAATCCTTCCTGGTCACGCAAACAAAGTTTTATTAATTTATTTGTGAAAGTATAGGCAGTGTAAATTAAAATGTCTTGTGGTGCCTCTCCTGCTCCAAGTCAGCCAGTTTCACGTCCTACCCCCCTTAAGTGAAGAATCTAAAAACATATTTCAGCCCCCTAATGTGTCAGTCCAGTAGAGATGGCAAAGTCAGGACTGACTAATTATAGCACACATAAGTGTGTTAAAGCTGTCATTCTTCCCACATTCCATACCCAGCCGGAACAGGAAGAAACCCTAACATGTGGTACAACATTAACAAGTACCCCCTGCCATGCACTTCACACTGGTTTCTAGAGTATGTATGTAGATGTAGATGGACTTACGCATTACAGGAGTCTCATCTAACAGCTTTTCAGATATTGTGTCTGTGGTGGTAACTATTTTCATTTAATATACGTGTGATTAGTTCATGGTGCTCAAACAAATATAATCTCAAAAAACTTCAATTGATTATATGTGAGTGCAATGAAATCATACCACATCAATTACTAGGATGCAATATTCTGCAAAACAAACATTCTAATCTAAAGATGACTAAAAATACTAAATCAGTAATCAAAAAATTACATCCCTGCCTTATAGCACAGCAAAGAAGTCAGACATTTAGAAGATAAGTTATCAAGCTGTTAATTATACCTTGCAACCACTTCCCATGTCTCATCATCTAGATCCTCCCGGTATACACGTAAATTGCATGCTTCGTCCAGCTGGCACCAATATGTCTGTCCCAGCTTGTCACGGCCAAGAGGACTGCTGCGTAGCTCCATAGCACTCAAACGGTTGATCTCTGCTTTGAACTTTGCATTCAGATCAAACTGTTGTTCCAGCAGGGTCTGTGAGAAAAAGGGCAATAACAAATTAAGAAACTACCATCTTTTTAAATGTAATAAGCAAATGGAGGCAATCATTAACTCATTCTCAAATAATATTTTCCTCTAACCGGCAGTTACTTTTATCCCCACAATTTGTACAAAAGGAGAATTAGTGACAAAGTGATCAAAAACAATGAATTTTGAAAGAAACTATTAAAAGTATCACATGACTGAAAATATTAATTTTGCATGCATTAAATTACCACCAATAAAGGTAAACTTTTTCTCAACAAAAATATAAATGACAGCTAATTATAATGAAACATTCTTAGTCTGACTTTCATTTACAATTTCAGAACACAGATAATGGAAACAACAGAAGATTATGATAAGCACAAAGAGGACCTAATACTACAGCAAACCAGATGGAAGAAGAGAACTCATGAAGAACTAAAACACAAAATGCAATAGGAAAATAGCACTCTTCTGCATTAAGATGGAGTGCTCACCACATCTGCTTATTGCAGCTACATTTCCCTCTCTTTTTGGGTTAAAGCACAATGTTTCTCCTGAGTGTATAATTTCCAGAAGAAATTTTACTCTTTTTCTTCCATCCTTTGCTTCAAACTGTCAGACATAGTGTTACTGTCTCTTTTACTCTCTCACATATAGTATTTCTGCAATTCTAGATAAAACACCCTTCATTCTCATTCTATCTCATTATGTAACTGGTATAAGTTTGAGTGTTAACTGTCTGAAAAGTGCAGATCTCTAAATTTAATGTTACAAGAATTCCTGGAGCCTTTATCACACAAAAACTTGTGGATTATACATCTTATAAATGATCAAATCTCTTCAAGGCAACTCTATAAATAACAGTCTGTTAATCTATTTAATATTCTACCAAGTTTGTCATTAACAGCATCATTAACATAAAATGAACAAAAATTACATGTACTGTTCACAACAATGTCTCTTTAAAATTTTTTGTTTTTAAAATTCAGTCTTAATCACACCATGTATGTTGCAACAACATGGGTGACCGGTTTCAGTCATATCACATGACCATCATCAGACCTGTAATTTAATTTAGAAAGTAATAGAAACCTTACTAGATTTACAATAAAATAAGACAAAATACTTATAAGGACAAAATACAATAAGACGTGTTATACCCATGGCATCCTCCGAAGATGGTAGGTGGAGCACTCTTCTCAGCTGCTGTGCTGTCAACTGGTGCCAGCAAGTGATGAGCATGTGCTTAAGTACGAAGATGTTCCGCCTACGTCTTCTCCCTCCACCTCACATTAACCAATCAGAATAAAAATGGGTTCACATAATCATCAAAACGTATAAAAACAAAGTACAGTAATAACATAAAAATAGTTATGTATAATATCTCTTTAAAACCATGGAATTGTATAAAATATCAATTAAAAGCTTTAAAATAACTGTACAGACGATGTATAGTCAGTGTGTCCTCTATGGGCTAAGGTGGTACTACCACAATGGTTTCAAAGTCAACAATGGTGTTGAGGTACAACAGAATTTACAAGTCCTTCATTATGCTAATAAAGGCTTATTATTAAATATTTTGAGGGAGATCAAGATATACGCCCATTATAGAGATGAACTGTCAGTGTATCTCAATGAACAGTTAGATTTTTGTGAAAAACATTTTTATGATTTCTTTGACGAAATTCTACGAGCACATATGTACTCTTGTTCAGAAAATCATAGAACCCAGTTGTATCCACGGCAAAAATGTACCGCAGGGCAGTACGTAAACTTCCAACTAGAAATATAACGAAATTTGACTCCATTTTTAATAAATCAGTTTTATGACATTTTAATAAAAGACAGACAGACTGAATCTAGCATAGATGTATACTTGCAGTTGAGTCACAACTCACATATCGATATGATGCCGCAATGCCAAAGATCTCCACAACATTGTTGACTTTGAAACCATTGTGGTAGTACCACCTTAGCCCATAGAGGGCACACTGACTATACATCGTCTGTACAGTTATTTTAAAGCTTTTAATTGATATTTTATACAATTCCATGGTTTTAAAGAGATATTATACATAACTATTTTTATGTTATTATTGTACTTTGTTTTTATACGTTTTGATGATTATGTGAACCCATTTTTATACTGATTGGTTGATGTGAGGTGGAGGGAGAAGACGTAGGCGGAACATCTTCGTACTTAAGCATATGCTCATCACTTGCTGGCACCAGTTGACATCACAGCAGCTGAGAAGACTGCTCCACCTACCATCTTCGAAGGATGCCATGGGTCTTATTGTATTTTATCCTTATAAGCATTTTGTCTTATTTTATTGTAAATCTAGTAAGGTTCCTATCACTTTCTAAATTAAATTACACGTCTGATGATGGTCATGTGGTATGACCGAAACCAGTCACCAATGTTCTTGTAACATACATGGTGCGATTAAGACTGACTTTCAAAAACAAAAAATTTTAATCACTGTTCCAAAAATGTTTATTAAAATTTCTCTTTAGCCTGCAAAGGGAAAAATTATGTTTCGATAAAGATCCCTAATGACCTCCTCAGCAAATAAATGATGCAGACAGAAAATAAAAGTTCAGAGACAATTTGTTTTTCTATGACCTGCACAAATGCCATGTCATTTGTGTTCAGTAATGAAGACATCTCATTTTTAAAATCAGAGTGAAATATCGACTATGATTTTAAATATATAGGAACACGCAATATTCATATCTTCCTTGACAAATAAAAGCCAATTTGAGAAACTGTTTACCTATCAAGACAAAAAACACTTCTGAAAACTGCACATCAAACACCACACACATATTATTAAAGTCACTCATCAATGAAGACCACAATATTTCAATTATAAACACATCTGGAGAAACAGGTTATAACTCTGACAATTTTCAAAGCATAAACACAAACCTTCAGCACTCGCAACTTCACACCAAGTCGAGCTTTCTTGTAGCCAAAACGTTCAATTTCCCAGCCATCTTGATTTGATGAGTATGTGTGACAGAATTTTATAAGTGCACGCTCCCATCGTTCCCCTGATACTGATTTCCTTGCTTTACGTAGGAGTTTCACATGCAGTTCTATCAGTGGTTGAGGTACTGAAAATAATAAATGCAAAATAAACATTTCATTGTGGAGAAAAGGCATGTCCAGAGCACATAAATTGAATTACTGAAGTCAGTGTGTTAAAAACATAAAAAGAATAACACATGGTATTCATGTACTGTGGCTCTTGATCCATTTACTGAAACTAAAGACAACTTTTCCATTTAGATCAAGAGCTTTTGAAGCTGAATATAATGTGAGTGACACAGTTCTTCATTACTATTTTATCACGTTTATCTTTTACGTTTTTATTTCCTTAAGATTTTCACATACAGTAATGATGATCTTTCTCTCTGTTGGATTGGTTACCTGAAGATTTCCAAAACCAGTAACAGCTATAAAAGTTTTTTATGAGTGTGTCTGAAAATAAAACTGACAACTGCTGAAGCTCCACCATTGTATGGCTAATAAAAATTAATCTGAATGGTCTGACAGGTTATCTGAAGCCTCTCCTGCCAACTGAAAAGCTACTGTGTCAGTTATTGAGCTACCTAGATCAGTCTTCAGTGAAATATCCAACTTTCAAAGAAAGGATACACAAAAAGTAAAGATACAAGTGTACTAAAAAAAAAAATTCACTGTAAGTATCACTTATAACTTGTTTCCAAAATAGTTATGTTGATTCCAAATGCCACAAAGTCACAGTAATGTAACAAAACAAAGTGAGAAATTTCTGGACCTCAGTGTGAGGGGCAAATAACTCGGAAAGCTTAGCACACACAAACTGTAACTTCACACCAATGATTCATATTATCAATTTTTGTGGTCACAAAATGATTTACCGGAAAGGCTACAAGAAATTGGATTTGGGAAAAGTAATCATGTCAGATTACAGATGCTGATTTTGTCATTATAGCTTATTCATCAGAATATAAATTTCTGTTTCACTGATGAATTTGTTTCTTATGGACTTCTTGCAATTGGTACAGGTACATTTCACAGGTTTCATGTTAACATGATCCTATGTAATATTCGTACAGTTCTTTTGCTTGGTTGAGTCACTTTTATATATTTGTATAACAAGTAATTTTAATATGGATGCATAGAAATACCCCAAAGACAGCGAAACAAAGATAAATCGTTTCCAATATTCAGCACAAGTTTGGAAAAAGTACTGGGTTGGGGTTGTTTGGGGAAGGAGGCCAGACAGTGAGGTCATCGGTCTCATCGGATTAGCGAAGGATGGGGAAGGTAGTTGGCCGTGCCCTTTCAGAGGAACCATCCCGGCATTTGCCTGGAGTGATTTAGGGAAATCACGGAAAACCTAAATCAGGATGGCTGGACGCGGGATTGAACCGTCGTCCTCCCGAATGCGAGTCCAGTGTCTAACCACTGCGCCACCTCGCTCGGTGGGAAAAAGTACTAAAACATATTCTAGAGCTCACAGGTCAGCAGTGTGTGAAATATCAGATATGACAGTGAAACATCAAATAGTAACTTGATTGCCAGGACATGTTGATCAATTGTAAAATTCACCATTAAATAATGTGCACATCAGAAACATCAAATAGTAACCTGACGGCAAGGAAATTTTGATCAATTGTAAAATGCACCACTAGACAATGTACACATCAGAAACTAATCATAAAATGACTTTGAAAACATGAAAATGTTTGTCGCCACAAAACATTCATCCATCTATTTTTTCTTGGCTGAGTGTGTTCACATTGCCATGAAGCACTGAAACTTCAGTTACTTTTTTTTTTTTTTTTTAATTTTATTTTTACATTTAGGCTTGTTGTTTTGTACTTTGCAGATAGTGTCTCTTCTACACTTGAGGGACATTCTATCTACCCTAATTGATAATGCTTTCTTTGATAAGCTAAAAGCAAGAAAATAACTGTGTACCATGTAACAAAAGTTTTCTCTGACCATGATGTACATTTAGATAGTGTAAATAAGATAGCGTCTTACAGTCTTAATACTCTAAGGTGGAAACCAATGAGAATAATTAATGACTCAAGAATAAATGTTTTTAAGAATAGTTTACAAGAGATGACATAGATGAAATTTATAATGAACCAAATCCAGACATAAATTTTAATCTGTTCCAAGATAAATAAACATCATTACTTGAAAATGCTTTCCACATAAGCTAATCAGAAAGAACATTTAACAGCCATGCAAAAAAACCATAGATCACTAGAGGGATTAAACTATCTTGTGGAAGGAAACGGGAAACGTATCTGTTGGCAACTACAAAAACTATTAAAAATTACGAAGAAAACTTTTTAAGAAATCAAGGAACAAGCACATAATGTCAGAAATCAGTAATTCCGACAACAGATTTAAGGCTATATGGATTGTAGTGCAATGAGAGACAACATTTGGCCAAAGAAGACAATAACATCACTACTGAATTAAATGAAGAACCATAAATTATGAGAAACAGGTAGCAAATGTGTTTCACTATCACTCATCTGAAATATAGTAACAAGTACAGGAACAAACAGTTCAATACAAAAATCACAGCAGTATGTTGAAAAAGCAACTCTCATAAAATTTGATAACATTTCTCCCTCAGAATTTAAGAAAATTATATATTCTCTCAAAAATAAACACTCATCTGGATATGGTGGTGTTTATGAGTACTGAAGATTTGTTCCCATATAATAAGCTATGTCTAATCTGAAATATGTAATGCATCACTAACCCAAGGTTATTTTTCTACAGAGATTGAAATGTGCCATTGATAAATTCCTCCATAAAAATAGTGATTGGAAAGATTTCAATAACAACTGAATGTTTCACTACTGATATTATTTTTCAAAACTTCTGAGAAAGTGGTTATTCCAGAATTGTATCCCACCTAAGCAACAATATCCTCTGTAAATTACAGTTCTGATTTCAGTGTGTTGCTCTAATGATATTTCCACTCACACATTCACTCCCCAAATTTTACAAGTATTCCACAACAGAATAGCACTGGTCAGTATTTTCTGTGACCTAAGGCACTTGACTGTGTGAAACACATAATTCTACTAAATAAAACTAGGTTTTATGGAATTGATGGTACAACCAATCAATGGATAGTATCATATCCAATCAAAAGAATGCAGAATGTTGTACTTGGCAACTCGGCCAATGTAATTAGGGGATATTCTTCTGACGGGGGAGAAGTTATGTATGGGGTTTCCCAAGGCTCAATCTTAGGCCTGCCATTGTTCCTCATTTTATGGAGACAGTCTTCCGTCTATTTTTGCAGATAATACTAGTATTGTAATCAACCCTAGCTTACATACAGCAACAGAAGAAACAGTAAACAACAGTCTTAAAATTATTATTGACTGGTTTTCTGCAAATGGTTAGCTGCATTGTTTTTTGCGTCACATGTGCATAATCTCTCAATGACTGTATCAATACTCGTTTGTATTGTGCTTTATCATCAATTGAAGGCTTAAAATTGCTTGCATGCTTTTAAAATTTTTGCGGACATAGGGCCTATCCTCATTCAAAACAATCATGCTCTAATTTGATTCTTGAAGTTTTTTCTGGCGTACTGAATATTCTATGAGCTTTCCGAATTGTGTGACTCTTGCCACAATATTGTGGCTGCCAACCGTCCAGCTGTTGCTACATGAGATTTATGAAAAGAAGATTTATAACTT
This sequence comes from Schistocerca americana, assembly GCF_021461395.2. Classification (NCBI taxonomy): domain Eukaryota; kingdom Metazoa; phylum Arthropoda; class Insecta; order Orthoptera; family Acrididae; genus Schistocerca; species Schistocerca americana. The sequence continues at coordinate 950,229,478 of NC_060120.1, forward strand.
GCTAAGTGAAACAATGTATTGTAAGATTGACAAAGACCCCACAAGGAAGATGGAAAGGAAAACATCAGCACTGCAGAATTCTTCTTCTATTCCGCAAGAAGTGGCCAAAAAATTAAAACCTCATAGTTCTGTGCCACACTGGTTATATGGCCTTCCGAAGATCCATGAAAAAGAGGTTCTGTTACAGTAATATCAACGCTCCCAGGTATGATTTGGCTATACACATTGCCTCTCTACCAAGACCTTTTGTGGGGAAGTGCACGCATCATATTCACGACTCTGCTGACATTTCAACAGACAAGTCGCTTTGACTCAACGAAACTAACCTACTAGTGATCTTCAATGACATCTCACTTTTCTCTAAGGTTCCTCTTATGGACTCTTTGTTACTCATATGGACTCTTTGTTACTCATCAGCAATAAGTTCACAGCCAATATAACAGCACTTTTTCATTATATCCTTTCCTCAATCTACTTTTTATTTAACAAGAGTAGACTGGCGGTTTTGCCACAGGCAGTCCTCTCTCCCCTCTGGTAGCAAACTCTCTTATGGAAGACTTTGAGGAGAGCACTCTTGATTAGGCTCAATGTAAACCAAGAGTCTTTTGGCAACATGTATATGACATTTTTGTGGTGTGGCCCCATGGTGAGGAAGAACTGTCATGTTTCTTGCAACATCTGAATGCAATCCACAAGAAAATCCAGTTTCTGATGGAAATAGAGAAGGATGGTTGCTTACCATTTTTTGGACATCTTGGTTACTAAGAGAGTGGATGCGTCATTACAGCATTCTGTATATCGTACGCCTGAACATATGGACCTTTACCTGCTAGCGTTGAGTTGCCATCACACTTCACAAACGACCGGCGTCCCTAGAACGTTGGCACACCAGGGCATGTTGTTTCTAATGAAGATAGCCTTACAAACGAGCTAGAACATCTACAGTCAGTGTTCAAAGATAATAGTTACTCTCCACATCAGATTAGTACAGCGCTAAGGAGAAAGAAACATGATCACCCACAACATTAAGAAGTTAAGGAGCTGTACAAGTTTGGGGCATTCCTTCCATACGTCGGCAGCCTTTAACCTAAAGTCGGCAGAATCCTAGAGAAACATCAAGTTAAAGTAATCTTCCGGCCACTGGCGAAGGTTAGTAGACTTCTCAGTTTGGTAAAGGACGATCTGGCTCTGTGGAAGGCCAGAGTTTACAAAATTCCTTGCCAGTGTGGCAAAGCTTACATAGGTCAGAAGATACTGTAATGTGACAATGTGCCGTCTAGTAAATGCCAGGCGTAGTCAAGGTGCAACGGTAGAGAAAGTGGTCGCTTATGCCATCTGTGGGCCAGAATCAAAGGCAAAGCGGAAGTGCTTCTGCCTGGTAGCAGCTAAACTAATGAACTCTATACGGGAGACAGTGTGTGGCTTGTGCTGCACACTGACAGCGAAATAAAAAAAGAATTAAACTAAATAATATTGTTACGTGTAGTAAAAATATAAATGTAATATTACTTTAATATATGAAAATGACTGTAATTGAATATTGTAATGCCACGATATGTTTAATTGTAAATAGAGAACTTAGCGTAATGTAAAATAATGTTTAGGTGTGGGGGGAATCCCCGAGAATGAGAACAGTGTACAGGTTGGCGCGTAATACTGGCGGTAGAAGTACGTTGGCGTAGCTCTGAGGCAGAACAAGTGCTAAGTGGCGTAAAAGTGACTGCCGGTGTGTGCTACAGTAACGTTGCTAACAGACCATTTATATGTGAGTTGAAAACAGATATGGACTTCATTTATTGTATGGCTACAAGCTAAATGGGCACTAAGGCTCGTAAGATGCGGTATTTCGATGGAGATGGGCTGTGAGTGGCAAAATAGTACATTTTCCCGCTCTGAGGTACATGGCACTGCGTGGTGCAATGCTGTGTTAATTGCGACGGGTTGCTTGTGCCAACGGCGAAGTGTGAAGGGACAAGTAGCCGCATCCAATGGCGTATTGTGATCTGAATAACTGATGAGGTCCTCCTGCTAGGCAATATCAAACATATAGAATTAAGTGCTCCCTGTTCAGTCACTTCAAAGAGATTATCAGTGTTAATAACAATCAAATATAGACGTAAAAATAAGTTTGTTACGTGCCATTATCATTATTTATTCCAAAAATTCTGTGTGGTAGTTGCATCACCATTGGGTGTCTATTCAAACCTATTACACGTGGGAGCCACTTTCCGGAAGTCCGATGCCGCATGGTCTAATAATAATACAGTAAATTCGGGTAGTGGCATCGCAATACGCACAGTACACAAAAGGTGCATTGAACTTGAGCACCACACTTGCCTTTCACAGCCCAGTAAGTAGCTAGTACTGTATTACTGCAGGACACTACAGATTATTCTGCCACAAAAATCTTGGCACTAGCTAAATCCTTTTGGGATTCAGTAATTAAAGAATCTGTGGAAACTCATCTAGTACAAAATCTTATTAATCGGTATGGCAGCTTTCAACTGGATAAGACTTGGGACCCGGTGATCTCCTTAATATCTTCTAAGAGAAAACATTTTATTCATAATGAGACATCAGGCAACATCTGATGTTTGTTTTAGTGACACGAGCGCACATTCCAACAGAGGGCGTACATGTAGTTTCACCTTTATGCATACGTGTGCACACCACCAGTGGAACAGTATCTACAGAGGGCGCAGACTTCGATAGAGGATGCTCCTGTAACAGCTGCCAATGTGCATAAGTTTCCATGCCAATTTTTGCTATAAGGCCGACACCACGAACTAGCAGACTCCAGTGGCGGACACTCACCTGAAGATGTCTGGACAGTTGCCAACTGAAATATTGTGGCAAGAAGTCAACATGACCTGGCTGCAACCCATAGAATATGCTCTAATTTCACTATATGTGGGACACTGAGAATTTTTGGATGCTTACAAAACTATATTTTTGAAAATTTTCGTAAGTTACAAGAATTGTGGATAACTTATTTCGTGGTAAATCAACGTCAGTGACTCTGTTAATGCCAAAGAACAGATCACCGTGAATTTCGGTGTTTATCAAAGCAAATAAAGATACATTTTTGAGAATTTTTGAAAGTTGTTATTGTCCTGTGCATAAACTGATTTGTAGTATTAAATCAGCATTTGTGATTTAGTTACTGTAGCAGATATTATAACTAACATACTGTGTCACATTTACTTTTCACTTTGCAGAGTAGTACATGTTATCTACATTTATTGTACATTAACTCCATTTTTTAAGTTTGTTAGTGTCTATAATAAACCTTAAAAATTTTAGGGAATTGGCAGTTTTATTCTGTTGTCTTAATAGAAATCTCATTTTGTATTTGCTTCAATTCTTGTAGGGAAGAAATAATTTTTTAGCTCAACTGATGAAAAGATAGTGGGCAGGCCTAGTTTAAAGTTATTCATTGACTGCCCTGTAAAACACTGTATCAGCCACAATGCAGCACCATTGTGAATACTGCACTCAAACACAAGATGAGTTAGTTGACATTCATAAGCAGCTAGAAAATTCCCCGACTACTGTCAAAAGATTGGCAGCTGCTGTGAATCTGTGTGTCGGCAGAGCTCCTGAGAGTTGCATACCTGTGGTACCAAAGATACCTCAAGTACTACTATCCTCTCCTGTGCATCTCGCCACCTCTGCAGGAAGTACAGGATCTGTCATTACTCATCCTCTTGGCTGCGAGTGGCATGTCAATGGTAAGAACTAGGCATCCTGTATGGAACCACAGAGGACTCAGGGCGTTACACCTATCCCCCTAACTAACAAGCTCAAGGTGCCGTCCTTCACTGAAACTGAATCTGAGCCAGTGGGATTCACTTCAACTGTTTTGGGGAAACCTGCTTGTCCCACACGAAGAGGAGGCAAACGCAAAGAGGTAGGGATCTATTAATCATCAGCAGTTCAAACATACAGTGAATAATGGTAATCCCCTAGGGATATGGCAGGAAGGAACACAAGATGCACTCTGTGTACATGCCTAGGGGCCCCATTCAACATGACGAAGAGGCTATTGCGGCAGCCACTGAGGGAACAAGGTGCAACTAATGTAACAGTAGATTGTGGTGCACATTGGAACAAATGTTGGATCATCATCTATATTCTGAAGTTACACCGGCATCATTCCAGCAATTGGCAGAGAAGCATTGAGAAAACCAGCCTTAGGCATGGAGTTTCAACGAAGCTCAGAATTTGCAGCATTGCCCTCAGAACTGATTGTGAGCCCCTGGTTTTGAGTAGAGAGGAAGGACTGAAGCAGAGACTTCGAAGATTCTGTGACAAGCTAGGCTGCAACTTCGGGGACTTGTAACACATGGTTGAGAACTGTAGGGTCCCCCTAAGTGGGTCAGATGCGCACTACACATCAGAGGCAGATACCCAGGTAGCTGACTGCATGTGGGATACAGACAAGTTTTTTTTTTTTAGGTGACTCTCTGTCCAATTCAGATAACGATAACTGTAGGAGATGAAGAAGTGTAAAGTCCTCTACAGGTGAGAGTATTAAAATTCTAGTAGTTAACTATCAAAGCATTTGTAACAAACTGACAGAGTTTGAAGTGCTCTTGAAAACAATAAAGCTCACCTCGAGCTAGGTACAGAAAGCTGGCTGCAACCTAAAACTGTTAGCAGTGAGATTTTTGGGGAAAATTTAAATGTTTATCAAAAGGATAGGGTAAGAAGAAGGGAAAAGAAAACTGAGGATTTGTTAGATGATGGTCGATTTGGCTTTAGGAAAAGTAAAGGCACCTGAGACACAGTTCTGATGCTGCGGTTGATAATGGAACCAAGACTAAAGAAGGACTGAGACACATTCATAGGAGTTGTCAACCTGGAAAAAGCATCTGACAATGTAAAATGGTGCAACATGTTCAAAATCGTAAGAAAGAATAGGGGTAAGCTGCAGGAAAGACAGGTAAAATACAATACGTAAAAGAGTGAAGAGGGAATAATAAGAGTGGGAGATGAAGAACGAAGTGCTCGGTGCTCGGATTAAGAAGGATTAAGACAAGGGTGCAGTTTTTGCACCTACTGTTCAATATATACATGGAAGCAAGCAGTGATGGAAATAAAAGAATGGTTGAAAAGTGGAATTAAAATTCAAGGTGAAAGGGTATCAATGATAAGATCTGCTGATGACATTGCTATCCTCAGAGAAAGTGAAGAGGAATTACAGGATGTGTTAAATGGAATGAACGGTCTAATGAGTACATAATATGGATTGAGAGTAATTCGAAGAATAAGAAGTAGCAGAAATGAGAACAGTGAGAAACTTAACATAAGGATTGATGATTACAGAGTAGATGAAGTTGAGGAATTCTGCTGCCTAGGCAGCAAAATAATCCAAGGTGGACAAAGCAAGGAGGACATAAAGAGCAGACTAGAACAGTCAAAAAGGGCATTCATGGCCAAGAGAAGGGTACTAGTAACAAATACAGACCTTACTTTGAGGAAGGAATTTTAAAGAAGGTACATTTGGACTGCAGCATTGAATGGTAGTGTAACATGGACTGTGCGAAAACCAAAACAGAACAGAATCAAAGCATCTGAGATGTGGTGCTGCAGAAGAATGTTTAAAATTAGGCGGACTAATAAGGTAAGGAATAAGGAGGTTCTCTGAAGACTCGGCAAGGAGAGGAATGTATGGAAAACACTGATAAGGAGATGGGACAGGATGATAGGACATATGTTAAGACATCAGGGAATAACTCTCATAGTACTAGAGGGAGCTGTAGGGGGTAAAAACTGTACAGGAAGACAGAGATTGGAATACATCCTGCAAATAATTGAAGACGTAGGTTGCAAGTGCTACTCTGAGATGAAAAGGTTGGCACAGGAGAGGAATTTGTGGCGGGCTGCACCAAACCCGTTAGGCTAATAGGAAATGTAGGTGGTGTATTTGTCACAGTAGACAAGAAACTGAAATCTACTGAGATCAAAATTTAAGCTGCATGTGAGATTGTCTGGGCAAGACTCAGTATCAGGAATGAGCATAAAATGGAAAATGGATTCTTCTATCACTCACCACACTCACCTCCTCGTGTAACCGAAAACCTGAGAGAAAATCTCAGGTCATTTGTTTGTAAGTCCCCCAATCACACTGTAATTGTCGGTGGACATTTTCGTCATCCAACAACCAGTTGGGAAAATTACAGTTTTGTTAGTGGTGAGTGTGACGAGACATCCTGTGAAACATTACTAAATACCTTCTTTGAAAACTACCTACAACAGACAGTTCATAACCCCATTCATGACGGAAATAGATTTAATGGCAACAAACAAATCTAATCTCTTTGAGGATGTTCGTATCAAAACTAGTGTCAGGCACTATGACATGGTTGTGGCAAAACTGACTGCCAAAGTACAAAGAACATGTAAAACAAAGAGATATATGTGTTCAGCAAACTAGACAAAAAAGTAGCAGAGTCATATCTAAATGAGGAATCTGAAACTTTCAGCACAGGACAGGAGCATGTAGAACTACTATAGCTCAAGATTAAAAGAATAGTTGACCATGCACTGGACAGCTATGTATCCAGCAGAACAGTTTATAATGGGAAGGACCCTAAATGGTATACAGTCACTGTAAGGAAACTTCTAAAGAAACAGAGACTATTGCATAATAGGTGTAAAACAAAGCATAGGACTATGGAAAGTTGCTGAATGAAACATATTTGGCTGTCCAGAGAGCAATGTGTGAAGTGTTCAGTGAATACTGTAGCAAAATATTGTCAAATGATATTCAATAAAACCCAAAGAAATTCTGGCAGTATATAAAGCCACTGTTAGTGGCAACAAAGTTAGTGTCCAATCTCTAGTGAATGAAACAGGAACTGAAAGTGAGGGAAGCAAAGCAAAATCTGAAATGCTTCACTCCATTTTGAAATGTTCCTTTGCAAAGGAAAACCAATTTAATCATTGCACCACCGAAAAGACAAGTGAAATAAATGTTAGTGTCAGTCGTGTTGAGAAACAGCTGACATTATTAACACAGAACAAAGCTCCAGGACCAGGACAGACAAAACGGTAAGTTGGTATACATTTGCATATTTTCATTCAAAAATGAGCTGCATTAGTACTTAGCTGCCACCACACTCTTCTATTACAGTCATCAGGTGTCAAAAAAGTTCTGCACTGTTAGGAAGAGAGCCTGATGCCGCTGACATACTTTAATATAAACATAATCCTCAAAGCTTTCTTGTTTTCTATACAATTGTTAAGAAAATAGTATTGGGACCCCTGAAGTTATTTAAACTTTCTCATATTGTCCACATTTTCTACATACATCAGTGCTACCTCTGCAAGGTTTTATCACATCCCTGTGTACTGAATCATAATCTTCACTATTTTTTGTATTCTGTGACTGAGTGAACTTGATTTTAGCTCCTGTTTAGCAAGTTTCTGAAACGGTCTTTACAGAAAAGCTCATGACATGACAAAAATCAACAATGATCTGGCTTCTGTTTTCTTCATCATGCTTTTACATGGACTCTGTTATGTAGACCTCTTGCATTCTATAAACAACTTTCATATACCACGCACATATATTCCCTGTTTTTGACTGCTTGCCAAATACTGTTCCACAATAGTATCTGTACTGATAGCTGCTCCACGTAGAACACATACTTTGTTGATGCTGCAGATTTTCACAATTTTTACTGAGATAAACTTATGCTGTGTCACAGGATTGAGAACTGTATGATACCACTACATGGGTCAGGTATGTACTACATATCAGAAGTTGCTATCCAAGTAGCTGACCGCATGTTTCCCCCCCCCCCCCCCCCCCCCCCAGATTGACTTCCCATGAATTCCAACAAAGACAGCTGCAGGAGGCCAAGAAGCATTACTGTAAAGTCCACAAGTGAGTCCCCTACAGGCGAGAGTATTAAAATCCTAGTAGATAACTGCTGAAGCATTCACAACAAAGTGCCAGAGTTTGAAGCACTCCTGAAAATAGTAAAGCTCACATTGTACTACGTACAAAAAGCTGGCTGTAGCCTAAAGTTGATAGCAGTGATATTTTTGGGGAAAATTTAAGTGTTTATCAAAAGGATAGGGTAATGGGAAATGGAGGTGGTGTATTTCTCACAAGAAACTCAAATCCACCGAGATAGAAATTTAAGCTGCATGTCAGATTCCTTGGGCAAGATTCAGTGTTGGGGGTGGTCATAAAATGGTAACTGGTTCCTTCCATCATGTGCCATATTCCCCTCCTACTGTAACCGAAAACTTTAGAGAAAACCTCAGGTCACTTGTAAGTTCCACAATCATACTGCAATCATTGGTAGAGACTTTCATTATCCAACAATCAATGGGGAAAATTACAGTTTTGTTAGTGGTGGGTGTGGCAAGACATCATGTGAAACATTACTAAATGCCTTACCTGAAAACTACCTAGAAGAGATAATTCATAATCACATTCACAATAGAAATATACTAGACTTAATGACAATAAAGAGACCTGAACTCTTTGGGGATGTTCCCATCAAAACTGGTATCTGTGACCATGATGTTGTAGCAACAGTGGTTACCAATGTATAAAGGACAACTAAAACAAATACAAAGATATGCATTTTCAGTAAACTAGATTTAAAAAAAGGCAGTCATTCTAAATGAGGATCTTGAAACTTTCAGCACCGGCAGGAGCTTTTAGAGGAACTATGGCTCAAGTTCTAAAAAAAATAGTTGACCATGCACAGTATAGATATGTACCCAGCAGAAGTTCATAATGGGAGGGACCCTCCACAATATACAGTCATTGTAAAGACACTGAGACTACTGCATAATAGGTGCAAAACAAAACATAGGACTATAGATAGAGAGATCCTGAATGAAACGAGTTTGGCTGTCAAGAGAAAGTTTACAAAGGAAAAACAATTTCATCTTCATAGCACTGAAAGGATGGGTGAAATAAGTGTTAGTGGTGTTGAGAAACAGCTGAATTCATTAAGAATGAACAAAGCTCTGGGGTCCAATGGAATCCCTATCAGATTCTATACTGAATTTGTGGCTGAGTCAGCCTCTCTTCTATCTATAATCTATCATAGATCTCTCAAACAAAAAACCATGGCCAGTAGTTGGAAGAAAGTACAGGTCACACCCGTTTACAAGAAGAGTAGTAGAAGTGATCCACAAAATTACCATCCAATATCCCTAGCACCAATTTGTTGTAAAATCTTAGAACATATTCAGAGCTCAAACGCAATGAGCTATCTCGAACAGAATGACCTCTTCCATACCAAACAGCATGGATTCTGAAAACAAGGCTCATGTGAAACCCAACTCTCACTTCCCTCACATGACATACTGAAAGCTTTGGATCAACGCAGTCAGGTAGATGCTGTACTTCTTGCTTTCTGAAAAACATTTGACTCAATTTCACATTTTTGTTTATTATCAAAAGTATGATCACATGGGGTATCAAGTGAAATTTGTGACTGGATTAAGGATTTTTTGATAGGGAGGACACAGCATGTTATCTTGGATAAAGGGTTCTCATCAGATGTAGAAGCAACTTCAGGTGTTCCCAGGGAAGTGTGTTGGGACTCTCGCTATTCATATTGTACATTAATGACCTTGCAGATAATAGTATAATCTCAGACTTTTTGCAGACGATGCAGTTATCTGTAATGAAATACTGTCTGAAAGACGCTGTACATATTTTCACTCAGCTCTCGATAAGATTTCAAAGTGGTGCAAAGATCTGCAACTTGTTTTAAATGTTCAGAAATGTAAAATTGCGCACTTCACAAAATGAAAAAAAGTAGTATTGGATGACTATAATATTTATGAGTCACAGCTGGAATTGGCCAACTCATACAAATACCTGGGTGCAACAATATTATGGGAAGGAAAGTTGCCACTCACCATGTAGCGGAGATGCTGAGTCACTTCTTTTTGTTGTACCTATCTGTGACTCAGCATCTCCACTATATGGTGAGCTGCAACTTTCCTTCTCATAATATTGTTACATTCCGTCCTGGATTTTCCATTGAAATACCTGGTTGTAACACTTTGTAGGGATATGAAACAGAATTGTCGCACAGGCTTACTTGTGGGACAAGCAGGTGGTAGGCTTCAGTTTATTGGTAAAATACTGGAAAAATGCAATCAAACTACAAAGGAAATGGCATACAAATCACTCATGCAACCCATTCCACAATATTGCTGTAGTGTGTGAGGACCCATACCAAACAGCATTAGCACAAGATATTGAACATATGGCCACAGGTATGTTTGGCCCATGGGAGAGTGTCACAGAGATGCTGAGGAAACTGAACTGGCAAGATTCTTGAAGATAGAAGTAAATTATCAGAGAAAACCTACTTAAAAAGTCTCAAGAACTTGCTTTATATGACGCCTCTAGGAATATACTACAACCACTTACGTATCGTTTACTTAAGGATCAGGAGTGCATGATTTGATTAATTACAGCATGCACAGAGGCATTTAAATAATCACTTTTCTTGTGCCGCATATGTGAATGGACAGGAAACAATCCTTACAACTGGTACAATGGAATGTCCCCTCTGCCAAAGTGGTTCACAGAGTGGAGGTGTAGATGTAGTATTTTAAAGGGAGTATGAAATCAATGCATCACTGCTTAAGAATCAAGTTATATATATTTTTTAAATCTTTTGCTTTACCTTTTTTGTTTGTGTGTAACCGATAACACATTTTAACAAGCAATCTGTTTCCTTTTTAATATATGAATTTGCTTATGATTATTTCAGAGTCATATCACATTTTTCTGGTTACATTTCTTTAGTACTGTGTACAAAGTATTTGCTTAATAGCTCCTACCGAGCTACATGTTATGATGGCTCATTCATTATGTTACAAACATGCCAAATCCCCTATCACACCAATAATAGTTTTTCTTCATTAAACTCCTCATCAGTAACTAGATTCTTTGTCAGTTCTTTCACTTTGGTTACACATCTGCTTTGTACCAAATAACTACATACTTCTGTTCAGAATTATTCCCTTGCAATCAAATACAAATTTAATACACACATGCGTTAATTTTTCCATCGTATTCCTCTCCAAATTGAAAACAATTCTGACAGTGTGTCCAATTCTAATATCATAAAGTCAGTTTCTTTTCTCTGTTACTTATACACATTTTAACATTCTTTCTGAACTTTTTGGAAGTTTTCTTGAACTACTGGTAGAATCGGTATGATTGGCATTTATACAATTACAGCTTTTTGCCACCCAAGGACTTTGTATTCTCTAATTACTATAGTTTCAAATTACTACAATATTTTTATGTACAAACACATCCTTCTATTCATCTTGATTTAGGGATGCTTTTCACAGTCTTTTTGTAAGCCACGTATAGTAGATGGCTACAAAGTGAAGTCACTGTTGTATGTATTTATCTGTGCCTCCCTGTCAAGGAAAGTTATTCCACACTGACTTCAGTCTCATATAAAGCTGCACCATGTAATCTGCAAGCATCATACATCCTGATCCCAAAATCATTTCCAACGTAGTCTTGTCCCTCCATTTCTTCTGTGAATGATCAGCATGTAGCAACATATAAATTTTAAGATTTGTAAGTAGCTTTTATGTACCTGATGACTCATTCCATGCTGCAATGATAATTACAAACACAACTTATGGAACATGTAAGTAGCTATCTCAGCATACATTTTTAAAATATATTGTTACCTCTATCACTTTAATCTTTTAAATTCCAGCAGGGGGGAGGGACTATTTCTTCTTTCAATGCATATTATCTTTTCTCATAGTCATCATTTTACTTCCAAAGAATATTTCAATAAGCATACTTGTACCTGTACCATTAATAAAAAAAATTCATGCACAAGTTACTCTTGCACAAGTATCTTGTGATTTATTTCTTTATTTATTTTTACTCACTTTCTTCAATTATGTGACATTACAGGCAATTCCTTTTCGTGGCTTTTGGTGATTAATTTATTTTCAGACACTTTCTTCAATTGTGTCACATTACAGTTGTCATTCCTTTTTATGCCCTGTTACTGACCATTCAGAACAGTACACACTTATCTCAAAGCATTCAGCATTTTTTTTTTTTTTTTTTTTTTTTGTGAAAAAGACAAATGCACAAGAAAGATTGTCTCTACCTCTCAATTCAAGTTCTCAGTGAGAAGAGCAGTGGTTAGTGTTGGTAGCAATAAATATTAACAAACAATAGACTGCCACTTTTCATCATTTTCTCTTTCAATCCTGCACATTTTGATTTCACTGAAGGATTAATGAAAGTACCTACGATGAGATGCCAGCCAAATGCATGGAAATCTTAGCAAAAATTCTGATCATAAACAGTTTTCTAACCATTTGGGGAAAAGATAAAAAGTAGGATGGAAGGCTTGATACTGATGTATGTGCATGAAATGAAGTTTATACAACAGATTAGATACAGTAGATAAAAAATTAGGATTACAGAACTCTACATGCTCTATGACTCCGAGAATTCAGTGAACTGTGAAGCATGTATTTTGCTGCATTTAACTCTGTTGCATGGAATCAAAACAGAAAAAATAATGATAAAAAGTCAATAGTTTCCTAAAAACAAAGGAAAGTGCAGTACAGAGAGACATCACGGTTGACAAATAATCCAGGATTTAAGCTGTAATCTCCTGTCAATCAATTTCATTAGGATGGGTCATAAATACAACCGATAAAGTTTCCACCCTTGTTTCTTAATTGCCTAAAGCTGGGTTAAATCTGAGCCTGCTGTTGTGTGTGTGTGTGTGTGTGTGTGTGTGTGTGTGTGTGTATGCACACACACATCTGATGAACAATTAATAACCAACATTCTCCTTTTAAACGTCCCTGTTCGACAATTAACAATTCCTCTATGCGGCGACCAGCAATATATCCTAATTTACATTGCCATAATGTACTTTAATATACAGGGTGTCCCATTTATCTTTACCACCCTAAATAACTATTTGTCCAGGTGCAAATTACAAAATGTTTCAAGCAAATGTTCTTTAGCTGTCAGTGGGACATCAATCAGCATGATCGCCTTTGTTGGCTTTGTTTTTTTACAAAGATATGAACAGTGGTATGACTTTCTTAAATGGCACCCTGTATTTTTTATTCCGTAATTCATTTCCTCTCCTAAAGACCTATTCAGAAATGTATCACAGTGTACCATTCACTCAAACACAACGTTATTAATTACATAACACAACATTGACGTTGACACTCCCAGCGCTTAGTGCAGGTACCAGGGTAATGGAACACATCCACGTGCTGACATTGACAGAAGACAAATGCAAACATAAGTAGAATGCACACCCGTCATTTCATCAAACATCGTCAGTTGAAGAGTTGTGTGAGTAGAATGTACACCAATGAAGAGAAGGTACAAATGCTACTCATCTGTGGGGAATGTAAGTTAGCAGAACAGTAATTGCAATACTGTTTTCTTATGTATCGGTACATTTAGTACAGTAGTTTAGTCCTTTTACATACTGTTGTGTAGAGTAGGCATACAGCAAAGGCCGTCCTTCCTACAAACTGCATTGACAAATGTTTCTTTTATTGTTTTTGTTGTTGTTGTTGAAGGTAGGCTAAATGCTACGCAGGCAGCGGAACCGTACAGAGAGCAATATCCTGACAAGAACCCACCTTCCCGACAGATACTTTCTCATCTTGTTGCAATGTTTCAGGAAACAAGAAGTTTCAACCCACGACAACGCAATCATCATAGCATTTGCGCAGACGAAGCTGTCGAAGTTACTGTTCTCACTTCCGTTGTTATGAATCCACATGTGGGCACATGAGAGTTAGAACACAAGATTGGCATTCATAAAAGCAGTGTACATCATATTCTTACACATCTCCGGATCCATCCTTACCATGACGAAGCTGTTGAAGTTACTGTTCTTGCTTCCGTTGCTATGAATCCACATGTGAGCACACGGCAGTTAGAACACAAGATTGGCATTCCTAAAACCAGTGTACATCATATTCTTACATGTCACCGGATCCATCCTTACTATGTACACCTATACCAAGAATTGCATGGGAATGATTTCCACAATCGTATACAGTCCTGTCAGTGGGCACAGTAGCAAATCCTTGCCAACCTGAACTACTTCTTATATGTTCTATTTACCGATGAATGTTACTTCTCAAACAAAGGACAGGTAAACACAAGGAACATGCATTATTGGTCCAGCGACAACCCACTATGGCTTAGACAGGTGGAACATCAGTGTCAATGAAGAGTTGACGTCTGGTGTGGGATGCCTGGTACAATTATTGGCCCTTATTTCATCAATGGTAGTCTAAACGGCACAGTGTATGCCAACTTCGTCAGACAAACTCTTCCTCCTCTTCTGGATGAAGTGCCGCTAAGAACCAGAATACTTATGTGGTATCAACACGATGGATGTCCAGCACATAGTGCCTTGCGTGCACGTTGTACTCTGAACTGACGGATTGGTCGAGGAGGAACAGTTACTCGGCCTACTAGGTCTCCTGATTTAAAACCTCTGAAGTTTTTTCTTTGGGGATGCATTAAAGATGCTGTCTATCACAATATTCCAATAACTCCAGAGGACATGCAGGAACATATCGTGGTTGCTTGTAATTCTCTTCAGCAGGCAACACTGGAAGCAGTAAATAATTCTTTCATTCAATGAGTGCACCAGTGTATCTGTGTCCAGTCATCACTTTGAGCTCCTTTGACTGTTCTACTCCTGGGCAATGGTACAGTAGAGTCATTTTGTGTTCATGGTTTTACTTGGTTTTCATTTGTTTTCTGACAACTCCAGCAAGTGGACAAGTTTGTGATCCCGGGCTCAAAGTCAATGTTGTGTTATGCAATTAATAACGTCATGTTTCAGTGAATGGTGCACTGCGATACATTTTTGAATAGGTCTTTAGGAGAGGAAATGAATTACTGAATAAAAATACAGGGTGTCATTTAAAAAAGTCATACCGCTGTTCATATCTTTGTAAAAAACAAAGCTACAATGAAGACAATCATGCTGATTGATGTCCCCCTGATGGCTAAAGAACATTTGCTTGAAACATTTTGTAATTTGCATCTGGGCAAACAGTTATTTAGGGTGGTCATGATAAATGGGACACCCTGCACACAGCCTTGTTTTAAAATATTCAAATTCATCACACCCAGACCAAAAAATTGTTCCTTTGCTTGGATCCCAAACAAAAGGGACAAAACTACAAAGTCATCATTCCCTCATTCAAGTGACAAGTCCATGGAGAATGGTGTTTCTAACCAAAAGTAAAAATGTTTTCTTTAAACAGTGCTCCACAGCTTCAATGTATTTAATGTACAGGATTATGGAAAACATCAAAGGCTGCTGTGATGTCTGGGCTCTTTATTTGCAATAAGCAATGAATGTTATCGACAAATGATCTCAGGTTGATTCCACATTTCCAGATGCCTTTTGAGACTGTTCCTCACATGCAAGTTCTAATCAAATTGTGCACATATGGAGTTTTGCCTAAGTTGCATGATTGAATTTGTCATTTCCTGTTAGAGAGGTCACAGTTAATAGTAACTGCTGGGAAGTCATTTAAAGATACAAAAGCAGGATCGGGGGTTCACAATGAAATGTTATGGACCTTCTGCTGTTGTCAATCCACACAAACACTTTAGGAGACAACACAGTTTGTCTGAAAATTATGCTGTTGTTTAACTTCTAGTATAGTCATCAGAAGAAGAAAACCTACTTGGCAAATGATTTTGACAGGATATCTGTATAAAACGAATCACTAAATTTCGATTACATGAGAAATCACACAAATTTAAAGGCTATGAATTCAACTAAAAACCACAGAATTACAATTATGAATAACTTAAACTGGAACCATCAAATAAGAAAATTTAGCGTGGATTGCAGTGTTTTAATGGTAGAACATTTAGATGATGTAACAAATCTACTAATGAGAATGCCTACACCATACCTTTAAATATCATTCTGATGTATTGTAGTGAAGTGCGGGATACTTCCCGGACAGGATTGGTGAAGGACATCTTAAAAGCTCAAAGAATGGCAGCTTGCTTTGTATTATCACAAAATAGAGGACAGAGTATCATGGATATGATAACCGAGTTGGGATGGCAATCATTATAGCAAAGGCATCTTGCAATGTGGCAAAATCTTTTCACAGAAGATTGATCACCAACTTTCATCTACATCTACATACATACACAGCCAGCAACCATATGGTGCATGGTGGAGATTACGTTATACCATTTCTAGTCATTCACTTCTCAGTTGCACTTGCAAATAGAGCAAGGGAAAAACAACTGTCTGTGTACCTCCATACAAGCCCTCAAATTTCTCTTATTTTACCTTTGTGGTCCTTACATGGGATGTAAGCTGGCAGCAGTAGAATTGTTCTGCAGTCAGCATCAAATACCGGATCTCTAAATTTTCTCAATACTGCTCCATGAAAACAATGTCCTCTTCTCTCCAGAGGTTCCTGTTTGAGTTCATGAAGCATCTTCATAATACTTGTGTGTTGATCGAACTTACAGGTAACAAATCCTGCGGCCTGCCTCTGAATTGTTTTGATGTCTTCTTTTAATCCGAATCGATAGGTTGAGCAGCACTCAAGAGTGATTCACAATAGCATTCCATACACAGTCTCCTTTAAGATGAACAACATTTTCCTAAAAAATCAAGCATTCGCCTTCCCTACCCTATCCTTATGTGCTCTTCTATTTCATATTGCTTTGCAAGATTATGCCCTAATATTTAACCGACATGATAGTGTCAACCAGCACTCTACTAATGCTGTATTCCAACACCATGGTATTGTTTTTCACACTCATCTGCATTAACTTACATTTTTCTACATTTAGAGCGAGCTGCCATTCATTAAACCAGCTAGAAATTTTGTCTAAGCCATTTTATGTTCTCCTACAATCACTCAATGATGGTACATTCCCGTACATCACAGCATAGTCAGCAAACAGCCACAGATTGCTGCTCACCCTGTCTGTCAGATCATATCTGTATATACGAAATAAGAACAGCCGTATAACACTTACCTGGCTCACTCAGGATGATACCCTTCTCTCTGATGAACACTCATAATCAACAACAACATACTTCATCCTGTTACTTAAGAAGTCTTCACATCTCAGGGAATATATTCCACATGATTTAACTTAATCGTCAGTCTATAGTGGGGCACCACATCAAACGTTTTCTGGAAGTCAAATTCCAAATGCCAAAATATTTTGTTGACTCCCATCTCTTCTGCTTCTTTTACTTAGCATTAATACTATTTATCACAGGGGTCCATTGTACTCAAGAATTTGGTAAGTTTACTTTACTTAATTTTGTGGCATATGCCCTTCCTGTCATCACAATCATTAGTTTCCTAAGAGAGAAAAGTCATGAGTGCCACGTGGTTATGAACTGTGTAAACTTCATTCTGCATACGACTGTATTTTAACTGTTAGTACTTCCTGAGGCAGAAATTGGGGACCTGTCCGGTACTTGCCTGAACAAGCTCGAAAGACCTCCTAAAAACCAGTGCACCAGCCACCGTCTTTAATTTGCCGCATGGATTTGAGCAAGGTATGACTCACCTTTCTGTCTCATAAGCTAGTGAGCTGCACATTATGCTATAAGAGTGAGTTGTTGATTTCCACCTATGTCGAGATAATATAAGAGACAGCAGAGCTTTCATGGAAAGATTTAGATATTCATTTTTCATGTGTGTTACTTGACAGGGAACAAATGACAAAGCATTTGAAAGTGTTTCCTTGAACTCCCTGCAAAACACTTTAGTATGAATTGCAGAGTAATCATAAAGATGGAGATGGTTTGAACCCCACAGAGAATTACAAGGCATGGTCCTATTGGCAATAAGAATGCCCTTGCCTTTCTTGGGACAAGAGGAACATTCTGTACAAGTCATTAGCATATGGATGGATGCGGGAGGGGGGGGGGGGGGGGGAGGTTGTGATGACAGACTCATCTGTAGCTTTGGCCAAGAAGTAGGACTGATTAGAAGGTTGTGAGTTGGCAAACCCAATGAATGTGACACTACCAAAAAAACCTGGCTGTGGTGACAGACTGACCAGCAGCTCAGCCTGTTTGAAAAAAAAAAAAAAAAAAAAAAAAAAAAAAAAAAAAAAAAAAAAAAAAAAAAAAAATCGCCAATAATATCACGTTATAGTTGCTATATTGTTTACAGCATTTCCCACATGTTTCCTATGTCATTGGTCAAAGCTGACAACTTGTATTGAACATTCCTCTATACCCCCTTTCTACAACTGTTCAAGTGAACAGTTATAGCAGGACTTACAATTTAACATCAACTCCATGCCTTGATGCAACTTGGTAGTTTCCTCATTGACAAATCATTACTACAGACAAAACAAATGCAGGCAACAGAAAAAAATCCTCGATTCAACCAGTGATTGAATCCCGAACATTTAAATCACTCTTATCGTCAGAATACCTCAATTTCTCATTGGCAGGTAGTACTATTATAATTCTTGAGTTACTTACTATTGTCATTTATTCAGACCGTTACTTTTGGTAGAAATGGAGAACAATGTGGGCTGTCTGTTAAGCACTGTACGAACAAAGAGAGCTTTTTGCTTAACAGAAGTATAAATAGTTCAGAAGTGTGAACTGCACTACAGATGGTATTGAGTTATTGCCTCAATCGGTGTCACCTGTTGAAAAATAAAAACTGCACACACACTAAAAAGTGGACATTAAAAAATGCATTCACAAACTGCATTGGCTGCCATATTCACGTATTATATATAATTTTGAGCATACCAACAATATTTTTTTAGTACTGCAGCTGGTTAATTTACTGGCTATTACTTTTAAAATCAGCTGAATTTTAAGTAAGATATTGTGTTAAATTGCTGGCTGCCAAACCAAACACATGGCGCTCTTACAGATACTTAGATTTCAAAGAAAAATTTTATTCCAGAAGAAGAACACTATTAAGAAGTTCTTTAGTGAAATATATACTCCGGTTCATGTTAATACCTTTGTTACTAACACGTCAATAAAGTACAAAGCACTTGTCCAGATTTAACACAACTCAAAACAATGTGTATAAAGAACGCAATTATGCATGCAAACTTTTAATAATAATTTTCAAAAAGGAAAAATTTGGTTAATCAATATTGAGTACGGAAGGGACATAGAAAATTGTTATTGTAATCAAAGGATGTCGCTGGCTCAAGTAGCATCAGTCTGTTTACAAACAGAACAATCATAACATTATTTAGGAAAACTCCTCGACTGATTGCAAATGATATATATAGTTATTAGAAACAGATTTTCAAGCAGTAGATAACTGACAAAATCGGGCAGTAAATATGTACATTCGTTTCTTTCGGGTTTTGTTTTTGTTGTCGTTCTGGATATAGGTTAGGGTACACATCTGTCGTAAATACACTAACCTTCCAGATACATCTTAATTATGAACGTGGAGCACAAAATGTCAACTGTGTCACTGTGAACAGATCTGTGCCCAGTTATCTTGAGAAGGTATTTAGGTTCACCTTCAGTTTTTTAAATAAGCCCCGCCATAATCTCTACAAATCTGTCATAGCAGAAGTCATTACAGCATTTTTAATAGTGTAACATCTGTAACGCGGTGAGAGCAAATAATTGGTCGAAATATTAATAGATTTATAAAACGTAACAGTATAACGGTATTTTATTGCATTTCTGCCGCAAAATAATGCCCAAACACTGAGAAACTCTAACAGCACACAGTACTGACGCTTTTGTCAAAGCACAAATAATTAGCGAAACTATCGATTTTACTTACCTTCTTGTGTATTCTCTAGCATTTCTTGAAGCTCTGAGATATTTGGGTGTGTTATTCCACATGACTTCGCAAATCTTTCTAAAAATGAGCAAATGACGGCAAAATTTGGGTCAGAACCACAAGAAGCTTCGCCATCCGACGCCATTTTCACTTACATGAAGCACAACTACGATACTGACAACAAGATTTTCTGGATATGCATCTCTCGTCGTTTAAACATTCCCAGATCAGGATATTCATCACAAAATTGAAGACTTGCCAAATCGGAACACTTGCTGTGTGCGGCTCTACAAAATACACAAAAATTTAAATATCAACTACGCTCTTTTTATACGTTAAATATCTTTGTTTTCAATCTGCTAAAGACAAGTTCAATTAACGCTCCTGCAACGCTAACGTCAATGTTTTGCTCAACTAGATGGATTATATTGTATAAAGCAGCTTTAATGTACCAGATGAAAACAACATTTCCGGCACGGTACCTATGATCGATGAAACCCGAATAGCCACCACTCTTCTCATTAAAATGAGGGAAGTTTAACATAACGCACTTGTAGATAGTTTTGGGAATGGCTATCTGTTAAAAACTTAAAACTAATACCTTAATGTGTTCAATACAGCTACTTCTTATTGATCCTAGAGTTTTTTAATAACAAATATAGTGGAATGTCCGTCATGTCAATACATGCAATCCAAGGCCGCTCTGTCTCGCACGTCAGATTTAAATGGTTAGAACACACAGCGAGGGTAAAACACATGAGATATTTCAGTTCAGAGTCATCATTCTACACAAGGAAAAGATGAATTTACTAGAGGAAAAGTAGCTGGCACACTAGTTAAAGGAACGTATATATTTGAGTTTCCCGGTCCTGAAACTCCGTACGAAAGCGCAATTCTTTTAGGATAACGCAATGCGGCACTCTTTCGTCTGAATCATTGCTGAGAAAGCGAAACACACACGAATTTCTGGTTATTAAATGTGTTCGTCGTTTTGACAAGTTGCGTAAATTCAAAAATCTGCGTTCCTATTTCCCCCGTCCCGAGAGCGAAGAGAACTTGAAAAGTAAACTATTCGGGTGCGCTATGAAACTACCCGTATCACTACTTAGTTCCGTCTGTTACCTGAAGAATATTGTCTAACCAATATTATTACTGACTTGTTTATGTTGTCGTCATTTGATCATCATTATCGACGCGCAAGTCGCCGAAGTGATGTCAAATAGGAAGACTCGCAATAGGCGGCCGAGCTACCTCATATTCACGGCAACAATACCCTACGATCATTTCATTTATTATTTCGGGATACCTGTTGCATCAGCAACTGGATTCTCCACGCTTGGATTCCCTACCTGCGTCATTGACAACGTTCTTAAAATAGAAAGAGTGATAGTTCCATATGATTTCGACTATTCTCCGGTACTGAACGCTGTGGCCCTTTTAAATCATATTTTCTATGAATTTATTTATTTCCTCTTTTCACCGGCAAAAAATGGTAGTGTTAGGCTACACATTACTCTCTTCTGTACAAGATACTTTGACTCTTAACATTTGTTTACAGTGGGATGCGTGTATGAGACATATTGTGGAATATATCAATGAGAAAACACTGAGCCTAATGAGCTTCTGAAAAGAAAAAGGGATTAGAGCTATAAAATACGAACAAAATTTAGGTAAATTTTTTTTTACAGAAGCAAATCACTACTATGCAAATGGAAGAGGTGCTGAGCAGCTTCAGAGGCTTCACTTTGATAGTGGTGAAGCGATGCAAGCAGAGGTGAGGTTGTAGCTCCATCAACAAAGTTAAACATTATACAGCGACTGTATCAACAAACTGGTCTCTCGTTGGGAGAAATGTAATCATCACCAGGGTGACTATGTTGAGCAATAAATATTAGACATGAACAATAAAGAAGTAGAATGTTAATAATCTTTTTTACTTAACAAAATGTTAAGAATTTTTATATAAAAAATTTGGAGGCATTACTTTTCAGCACACCCTATATATGCTGACCCATTCCCTATATATGCTGACCCATTAAGTTCAGATCATAGAAGAAAAATGTTGTATCACAGAACCCCAAACAATGCCTTTATCATTGTGTGTCCAGAAAAATTAGAATTCTGGGAAGAAATTTTTAAAGCATTCTAGGTGGAAAATACTCCTTTTGTAAACAGCTGGAGCAGCACACAGTTTTAACCTGACAGGAAGTTTCACATCAGGACACCACACTGCTGGAGCGTGAGAATTTATTCTGGAAACAAATACTAGTGACTACCAGCAGACCTCTATTGTTTCAGTTACAGTTAACTACTTTCACTGAAAAATACCCACATAATCATGCAAATATTAAGGTACCAATTGAGGGTAAACAGCAGTTATTTAATACAACTGAGAGAGCAGAACTTTTTTTCAAAAGCAGTTTGCCTTCTTATCTGCTACATTACATTTAGCTGGCTTAGTGCAGGAAATGAAGACCACTAGCAATAAGAGGAATCTCCATGTACTCATGGGAAAACCATTTGATGTCACTCTATATCTCCAACACAAAGAAACAGCCTAAGACACAATAAGAAAATCACACCCCTAATTAATAGGCTTCAGGACCAGACGGTATGTATACAGAATCTTATCACATGATGGAAGACTACTGAATATCTAGGACAAAAATATTTGTAGTCTTTATGGTATGTACCACAGATTTCGACACTATTAACAGAAAAAGACTTTTCTGAAAACTCAGCCTATTCATTGGTGACACATGCCAAATAAAGAAGGTACTTTCAGACACCCTAAGATACAACTACATCCAGATATCTGATGATATCACCCTACCCAACAATTTTAGACAAAAAATGGAGTACCACAAGGAGAACCAATTAGTCCAACACTGCTCAACATCATGACAGCAGACATAAGAAAGATCATCATGGACAGTATAAAGTAATTGGATAGATAAACCTTTTGTCTAAACCACTATCCACTGTTGGATTATCCTTATTATCCAAGGGTCTCAATTTCAGCTCTAAATGTGCATTTAATCATACTGCTTTGGTGAAGGACATTCTTTTCTTCACACACAATGTCCACTGGAAATATCACTCTGCAACCCAATCCCAAAACCTTACCAACAGCAAACCTGACATTGAACGCTGCCTTTAATAGTTCCAGCAACGATCCTAGCTTGAGCCAACATCACTACCTCAAAATCACCCTTTGCAAGACTTCCAAGAACTCCTCACATCCAGTTCTTCCTCAGGTCCCTACAACATATCCCTAACCCATCTTCTGCAGAACTCCAGGCTCTGCATTTCCTAAAAGCTGATGACTCCATCATTATCCTCCCAGCAGACAAAGGATCTACCACTGTGATACTGGACTGTCAGGAGGAAGCTAATGAAGGTCTATGTCAGCTGTATGATGCCTCTACCTACAGCATCTTCCATCAAGATCCCATCCCTGTGATTCAAAGTGACCTGCAGGTTTCCTTAAAATCTCAGGCCCCTCATAAGAACTAATCCATAAAACTTCTTACCCCATCCAAACCACACACCCCTACCTGTCACCTTCTTCCTAAGGTCCATAAATCCAATCGTCTTGGCCATCATATAGTTGGTGGCTTCAAAGCACCCACTAAATGTATATCTGCCTTAGTTGATCGACACTTGCAATCCGTAGTGCAAAGACTTCCTTCCTATATTAAAGACACCACATCTGAAATTTGTGCTTGTCCCACTCACATCACACACCTTGCTTGTCACCATGGGTGCTGCTTCCCTCTGTACCATCCCCCAACGTACATTATCTGCCTGTTGCTGAACATTTTCTCAGTTAGTGCCCACCAGATTCCAGACCTATGACATCCTTCCTGCTCACTTTAATCAACTTTATACTTACCAACAACTACTTCGCCTTTGAGGGGCAGACATACAAACAGATCAGGGGTACAGCCATGGAAACCAGGATGGTTCCTTCATCTGCCAGCCTTTTCATGGGTCACTTGAAGGGTGTTTTCCTGGGATCCATAACCCTTCAGCCTCTAGTTTGGTTTAGATACATTGATGACATCTTTTCCATATGAACTCATGGTGAGGCTGACCTGTTAAAATTCCTGGAATCTCTAAATACCTTCTCCCAGTTAAATTTCACATCATCCTATTATGAATCCCATGCCACTTCCCTTGATGTTGATCTCATCCTCACCAAAGGCCAGCTACACATTTCTGTCCACATTAAACCTACAAAAAACAGCAGTGCTTATTTTTCCATGTCAAACGGTTCTCTCCCATACAGCCTTGGCATTTGAGGCAAATGTATTTGTTCAGATGTAGACTCTTTACAGCAGTACACCACCATTCTCACCTCAGTCTTTGCTGGACATAATTACCCCAAGATCCTAGTTTGAAAGCAGATTGCCCAGGCCATCACATCTAGTTCTGGTACTGCTGGTCCCTTCAGAAAACAACTTCAGAGCACACCACTTGTCACTCAGTATTATCCTGGTCTTGGATGTATTAATCAGCTGCTTTGACAAGGCCATGACTTCCTAAAATCATCACCTAAAATGAGATCCACTCTGTCCAAGATTTTGCCTACCACACCCAGAATAGCTTATCGTCGCACACACAATCTCTGCAATATCCTTGTCAGACCCTATGCTCTCTCTGCACCAATATTCCTATCCTATGGCTCCTACCCCACTGCAAGACTTGCCATATGCACACTCCTACCACTACTTGTACCAGTGCTGTAACTGGCAAATCATATTCTATCAAAGTTAGAGCAACCTGTGAAACAACACGTCATACACCAGCTGTTATACAAACACTCTTTGGCCTTTTACATTAGCATGACTATCACTAAGTCATCAGTTTGGATGAATGGGAACAGGCAGAGGGTAATACTGTCAAGTCAAGTATCCTGTTGCAGAGCATGCTCTACAACATGACAGTCATGACGTCAGTGCCTGTTTCACCACACGCACCATCTGGTGCCTGTTTCACCACATGCACCATCTGGATTCTTTGCACAGACACCATTTTCTTAGAACTCTGGAGGAGGGATCTAGTGCTACAACATGGTTTGAGGGATAAAGGGACCAAACTACAGAGTCATCAGTCCTGCTACAACATGTCTTTGGCTCTCGCCACCCACCTGGCCTTAATTTACATTAATTTCTTCTGTCTCAACATCTCTCCACAGTACCTACTTCTTTCATCATTCCATCTTAGTTTCTACATCTCTCATTTTCTGACCAGTCTATTTTTCACCATTCCCCTCCCACCTCTGTTACGCACTATGCACTTAGCTTTTCACTCATATCAAATCATTCATAATGTTTTAGTAGTAATCTATGCCTTGCATATTATCCTGCCTTCCACCTTAAGCTCTCATGTTTTCAAATTTCATCAGGTGCAGTCTCCAACAGTCAGTCTTTCTTTCTCTTCCCGTCCAGTAAGTCTCTCCTGACACAGGATTCTGGGTGATTTTTCTGAACTATGCTACTTTTCCTAAGCCTCTCCAGCCCTTTCCTCAACCCCCCTTCCTTACCCTTTAACCCTTCTACCAGAAGAAGGAGCCACTGACACCAAAAGCTTGCATACCTAAAACCTTTTTTTTTGTATGTGTGTTCTCCTGCTGTCTATTGTGAGCAGATTTTTTTTATCTATCCAATTACTTTATATTGTCAAAAATGGATTATTTTTGTTGTTATAAAGCTTATCAAGGACAGCTCAGCAACACTCATATTTTATGCAGCTGACATGGTGTTAGGTTCAGAAGACAAAGAAGAGCTGCAAAAGGTGCTAAACAGCCTTACATCATAGTCCCTGGAAGAAAACTGCAGCAAAACTAAACATGATTTTTGGAAGAAATGGTAAACTCTCGCCAAAAGACACACTGGCCATTCAAAATAAGTCTCTAGAAGCAATACTAAAATACAAATATCTCAGAGTTACTCTGCAAACAACAATGTCATCATTCAAGAAGGAAAGAGCAATAGCAACAATAAAAGCAATTTACAACATCCAACTGCATCATAAACTCTCAATAAAAATGGCAATGACTCTATTTGCACTGTCCAGTCACATTAATGTGACAATCTGTCAGAAGCCTCAATAACCACCTTTTGCAGCATGGACCACTGTGAGAGATGTAGGAAGAGTGTCATTGACATCCTGGAAGGTACTGACAAGAGTGTGGACCCATGCTGGTGCCAGGGCCATGACCAGGGTGCTAGATTTCTCGGTTGAGACTCCATGGCATGCACAGCCCAATTGAACTGGCTCCACATATTCTCAATTGTATTTAAATCTACATATATAATCTGCAAACCACTGCAAGATGCATGGCAGAGGGTACACCCCAGTCTACCAGTTATCAGGGTTTCTTCCTGTCCCACCCACATATGGTGCACAGGAAGAATGTTCGTTTGACTGCCTCGGTGCATGCAGTAATTATTCTGATCTTATCTTCACATTCCCTGTGTGAGTGATACATAGGGCATTGTAATACATTCCTAGAGTTATCATTTAAGGCTGGTTCTTCTAACTTCATTAATAGGCTGTCTCGGGATAGTTCACATCTATCTTCAAGAGTTTTCCAGTTCAGTTCCTTCAGTATCTCTGTGACACTCTCCCACAGATTAAACAAACCTGTGACCATTCGTGGTGTACTTCTCTGTATACATTCAATATCCCCTGTTAGTCCCATCTGGTATGGGCCTCACATACTTGACTAATATTTTAGAATGGGCCACATGAATGATTTGTAAGCACTCTCCTTTGTAGACTGATTACAGTTCCCCAGTATTCTACCCATAAACCAAAATCTACAACCTGCCTTACCCATGACTGAACCTATGTGATCATTCCATTTCATATCCCTACAAAGTGTTATAACCAGATATCTGTATGAGTTGGCTGATTCCATCTGTGACTCATTGACATTAGTCATAAGATACAAAACTTTTTGTTTTTGGTTTTTTTGTTTTATCATTTTGTGAAGTGTGAGATTTTACATTTGTGAACATTGAAAACAATTTGCCAATCTCTGCACCACTTTGAAATATTATCAAGATGTGACTGGATATATATGCACCTTCTTTCAGATAGTACTAAATTATAGATAACTACATCACCTACAAAAAGTCTGAGGTTAGTATTAATATTGCCCACAAGGCCATTAATATACCATGTGTACAGCAAGGGTCTCACCACACTTCCTGAGGGCATACCCAATGTTACTTCTCCATAAGACAATATCTTCGAATCCAAGATAACATGCTGCATCCTCCTACAAAGAAATCCTCAACCCAGTCACAAATTTTGCTTGATACCCCATATGATCATACTTCTGAAAATAAGCATAGATGTGGTACTGAACCAAATGCTTTACAGAAATCGAGAAATGCATCTATCTGTCTACCTTGAATCAAGACTTTCAGTATGTCCTGTCATAAAAGTGTGAGTTAGGTTTCACATAATGAATGTTTTTCAGAATCCATGCTGGTTGGCATTGAGGAGATCATTCTGTTCAATATACCTCATAATGTTTGAGCTCAGAATACATTAGAAGATTCTACAACAAATCTATGTCAAGGGTATTTGTTGGTAGTTTTCTGGATCACTTGCACTACCCTCTTTGTAGAGGAGTGTGGCCTGTGTCTTTTTCTAAGAAATAGACATGGTTTTTTGTTTGAGGGATCTACAATAGATATAGTTAGGAGAGGAGCTAACTCAGCTCCAAATACAGTATAGAATCTGACAAGGATTCCATCGGGCCCTAGAGCTTTTTTCAGTTTTAACGATTTCAGCTATTTCACCTCACTGACACTAATATGTATTTCATTCATCTATTCAGTGGTATGAGGATTGAATTGGCTCAATTCTACTGGATTTTCCTTTGTAAAGAAACATTTGAAAATGTTGTTAAACATTTCAGCTTTTGCTTTGTACCCTCAATTTCAGTTTCTGTCTCATTCACTAGGGACTGGACACTGACTTTGGTGTCACCAACAGCCTTTCTGACCAGAATTTCTTTGAGTTCTGTGAAAGATCACTTGACAGTATTCTGCTATGGTAGTCATTGAAGGCATCACACATTGTTCTCTTACAGCCAAAAGCGTTTCATTCAGCATCCCTCCATCTATAGCCCTGTGCTATGTTTTACACCTCCTGTGCAGTAATCCCTGTTTCTTTAGAAGTTTCTTTACAGTGACTGTGTACCATAAAGGATTCCTCTGCTTATGAACTGTTCTGCTGAGTACATATCTCTCCAGTGCATGGTCAACTATTCTTTTAAAGTTGAGCCAGAGTTCTTCTACATACTACTGCCCTGTGCTGAAAGTTTCAAGTTCCTCATTGAGATAGGACACTACTGATTTTTTATCTAGTTTACTGAACATGTAGATCTATTGGCTTATTTTAGTTGTCCTTTGTACTCTAGTAATCATTGTTGCCACAACTTCATCAGGGTCACTAATACCAGTTTTGAAGTGGACATCCTCAAAGGGGTAGGTCAATTTGCTACCATTGGATCCAATATACTTCCGTCATGGGTGGGATTCCTAACTATCTGTTTATCCTGAGAGTTTGGTGGCCAGAGGAGTATGATCAACTCACCCTGGTTGTCTTTGAACCACGCATGTACACTGCAAGCTGTGTCACATGTTGCACTGTCATGCTGGTAGATACCATCATTCCAAGGAAAAACAAACTGCGTGGAGGGGTGGATATAGTCCCCACAGGTAGATGCATTCCTATGTTGATCCATTGTGCCTTCCAGAGTGATGTCATCCAAGGAATGACATAAAAAAATATTTTCCAGGTCATAACTATTGTAACGTGTTTGCTTTCAGATGTTTCACGTCGTACACACCAATGGCCATCTCTGTGTTGGGGCATAAAACATGATTCACCTGAAAAGGCCACCTGTCACCAATCAATGGATGTCCAGTTGCAGTACTGTCATCCAAATTCCAGCTTTTATCACTAAAGAACAGCAGTCAGCCCAGGTACACGAACCAGCCGCCTGCTGTGGAGGCCCATAGGCAGCAATGTTCGCTAAACTGTCATTGAAGAGACACTGTTTGTAGCCCCTTAGTTGATCTGTATGGCTAGCTGCTCAACAGTTGTACATCTGGTCACTCATACACACCTCCACAGCCATCATTCACCACTATCATTTATGGCCCATAGTGCACCATAGTTGCCTCAACACTGTTTTTGGATGGTGTCATTTTGCTATGCATGGTATGTTTTACCACAGCAGCACATGAACAGTTTACAGTCTTAGCCATTTTGGAAATGCCTCCACCCCAGACCCAGAAACCAATGATCATGCCCTTTTGGACATCGGTAAGATATCTCTGTTTCCACATTACAACAATGACTGTACTGTTTGCCGTGCCTCTGACACAGTTTATATACCCTCCACTGTTACTGTTGTCATATGTAGGCATTCCAAAACAGCTAAGTTTGTAAAATTTTCATGTGCTTCCATGGTTAAAGTACACAGTGTGTGGGAAAATGGCATCTGGAAGTGGTTATGTTTGCACATTGACATCAACCATAGACGGTGGTCACATTAATATGACTGGACCATAGCAACTTATGAGGTGCATTCAAGTTCCAAGGCCTCCAATTTTTTTCTAATTAACTACTCACCCGAAATGGATGAAACTGGTCTTAATTCTGAATGTAATCACCCTGCAGACCTACACATTTTTCACAACGCTGACGCCATAATTCCATGGCAGCGGCAAAGGCTTCTTTAGGAGTCTGTTTTGACCACTGGAAAATCGCTGAGGCAATAGCAGCACGGCTGGTGAATGTGTGGCCACGGAGAGTGTCTTTCATTGTTGGAAAAAGCAAAAGTCACTAGGAGCCAGGTCAGGTGAGTAGGGAGCATGAGGAATCACTTCAAAGTTGTTATCACAAAGAAACTCTTGCGTAACGTTAGCTCGATGTGCGGGTGCGTTGTCTTGGTGAAACAGCACACGCGCAGCCCTTCCCGGACGTTTTTGTTGCAGTGCAGGAAGGAATTTGTTCTTCAAAACATTTTTGTAGGATGCACCTGTTACCGTAGTGCCCTTTGGAATGCAATGGGTAAGGATTACGCCCTCGCTGTCCCAGAACATGGACACCATCATTTTTTCAGCACTGGCGGTTACCCGAAATTTTTTTGGTGGCGGTGAATCTGTGTGCTTCCATTGAGCTGACTGGCGCTTTGTTTCTGGACTGAAAAATGGCATTCACGTCTCATCCATTGTCACAGCCGACAAAAAGAAAGTCCCATTCATGCTGTCGTTGCGCGTCAACATTGCTTGGCAACATGCCACACGGGCAGCCATGTGGTCTTCGTCAGCATTCGTGGCACCCACCTGGATGACACTTTTCGCATTTTCAGGTCATCATGTAGGATTGTGTGCACAGAACCCACAGAAGTACCAACTCTGGAGGCGATCTGTTCAACAGTCATTCGGCAATCCCCCAAAACAATTCTCTCCACTTTCTCGATCATGTCGTCAGACCGGCTTGTGCGAGCCCGAGGTTGTTTCGGTTTGTTGTCACATGATGTTCTGCCTTCATTAAACTGTTGCACCCACGAACGCACTTTAGACACATCCATAACTCCATCACCACATGTCTCCTTCAACTGTCGATGAATTTCAATTGGTTTCACACCACGCAAATTCAGAAAACGAATGATTGCACGCTGTTCAAGTAAGGAAAACGTCACCATTTTAAGTATTTAAAACAGTTCTCATTCTCGCCACTGGCGGTAAAATTCCATCTGCCGTACGGTGCTGCCATCTCTGGGATGTATTGACAATGAACGCGGCCTCATTTTAAAACAATGCGCATGTTTCTATCTCTTTTCAGTCCGGAGAAAAAAATCGGAGGCCTTAGAACTTGAATGCACCTCGTATGGGATCCACATAACCAGTCACAAACTAAAGGTCAATGATCTCATAACATCACAGGAAGTCAAACCCTGCTATAAGAAAAGAATCCTGGACACCAGGAAGACAATGCCTTCAAGACTTACTTACATCTTAACTAAAGAAGTCTTCATAGAAGAGTCAGAGCTAGTGCTCCTGTCAAACACCAATGCCTCTGAAAGCACATGCCAAATACTCATAGAAATAAAAAAACAACTCTGTATGTAATGATTTTTACTCAACCAACACCATAAGGATGGAAGAATGGAAACAGGCAAACTATGAACATTGACATGTAGTAACACAATATGTAATACGTGATTTTCACTGCAAGTTCTGTCAAAACAAGGGATTCTATAAGCCAAATGAAGACTGCATATGCCAAATGTGCAAGGAACACTGTGAAAGGTATCATGCAAAAAACATCAGAAGAAGGTGACTGTCAATAATAAAGCTATAGTTGAGTTGGTTTAAACTGATGCCTGACAGTTGCAGGAAGTTTGGCACCACAGCTTCTGGCACCTCTCTCAACCAGTCACATGATGCAATCTTGTAAACATCTCTACGGCACACTGTTGTCACAGTTATACAGCAACTTTTGCTTGCACCTGCAGCCATTAGCACTACACAACTAAAAGCTGACAATAGCAATGTTAGATGTCAGGCATCCTCTTATACCAACTCGACTATAGAATTAGACTAATTTAACTCAGTTTTGTATTTGCACATTGTGCAGATTTTCATTAATAATAAAATTTAGCTGGCATAAGCACAGATAGTATTCAGTATGGTGATAGTATATTGTTAATACAGGGCATAGGTTAAGTTTCTATAAGTTGCTTCTCTTTAGTTATGGATATCTTGACTTGAACCACATTTCCTATTTGATGGAACCTACAAAAAAAGAACAATGAAAGGGTTTGTTCTCTTTAAATATAATTTATTACACTATTGAAACTAAGGAAAGTTACTGTTTGTGATAACTATACCAATATTATAACCAAAATATGACCACAGCTTAACAGTTTGTTCTGCTGTATACTTACTACATAACTCAGTGTGACTACTGGAACACATCTTGAAAATAAATTTTGATTTAACCATAATAGCTAATATTGAAATTTACAAAATAATGGTTAAGTGTACAGACTAATTACAAAAATAGCTCAGAGACTCTCCTATGTAATAGTGTTGGGGGTGCAGGATGACAGGTTATGTAGTAGAAGCAACACAATGGTCATGAAGTCACAAGAGCTCAAGCTCAATTAGAAAATACATTTTTTATCAGTAGGACACTCATACAATGGTTGATGGCAGCAACTTGATGGCATGTGTTGAATCCCTGTCAGCATAGCACAAGGTAGTGAGTTTGGCTGTGGCAGCATGTGGCCATCAGGAAGATAGGCAGCAAGTGCCCATGTGTTGGCAGCCTGTCAGATGTGTGGCAATCTGGTGCAAAGGCCTCAAACCCAAGACCCCTTGGAGATGCCCAGATACCGGACGAAGTAACCCTTGAGGTGTCTTCCTCTTGGTGGCTCTGGCCTGAGCCTGGGAATCACCAGGTCTAGAAGCAGTTTGTAGACCAGCAGATGAAGTGGCTAGATATAGATGAAGCTGATTGGCCTACATGGTACCATCAAATTGTGTGGAGTAGGACTCAGCGTTATAAGTAGTCAAAGACATGATACCGCTAGGGTTTGAGTGGCAAGTTTTTATTGTGGCTGTTCCCAACTTTGTTGGTTATGGAGGACCATTGTGTCAAATTGAGGCTTTGCATCATGCTGTTTGAGAATTGTCCCACCATTGGCAGCAGGATTTCACAGGCAGATAGATTGCCCACCTCACCACTGATGGTGAAGTCTGCACAGACAGGCATTGCCACAGCAAGCTCAAGCCAGCATATTATTTTAATGTTCTACTGGAACCATTATCATAATGAGAAGAACTGCCATTTTTAGTGATCTAATAAATTTTGTAATCTGCTTGGAAGTTGTAGTGTGAAAGCTAATGCCTGTCTGTGGTGTGCATGGTTCTTGACAGAGTGAATATAAAGCTTCTGCAGTTGGTTATTTATTACAAGATTCCATGATTGCTGCCACGATAAGGAATTAATCACTAATTTTCACACCCAGTGTTCTCAGTATGGCATCATTTTTGTCACAGCTATTGTCTAGGAACTAAATTTCATTCTTTTCAGTCTTTTAGTTCTTTCATGTTTAATAATGCTCCATATAGTTTATGCTTTATTTCTAAGCTCTTTTATATTTTGTGTATTTTCAGGTTATTTTCTCATACTGTTGGTAGATTTGAGACAAAGTTAATCAGTCTTGGAACAAGCCATATCACACTCTGTTCCCAGTAAACTTTTTATGTAAGTTAAGTAATAGAGTGAGGGACCTAAACTACTGTGAGGGAGCTCTTCATGGAATAAAAGGAACGTACCACAAGAAAGACTCTTAACTTCCTGTCAGTATTATAGTGCCAGAATGGTCCATTGGTCATGGACACTGTTAAATAGTGATATGCCAATTCAAGATAGTGAGCAGGGCATTGGGTGCAAAGAACAAGTTACTCAGCTGTAGTGGAATCAGAAATGCATTAATATCAACATCATACTTTATTTAGCAAGAGCTCATTCAGTAGTGGAAGATGGGATCACATTGGTGTGCAGCCCCAAGTGGCAGAGTCTGACTCAGCAAAACACAAGGTGGCACATTTGGTGATAATCAATGTGAGAATGCTGGGCAGAAAGGTGGCCTTGACAGATTTTATGACAGCTCAGAGGAGAGACCAGTTGGATGGTGCTCATGCAGACACTGACACCATCATGTCTAGGAGCAGCTAGCAGAGGCAACAGCAGCAGCTATTTGTAGATGAGGCTACTTGATTGATATTGAGCTGATGGTTGCAAGCTGTAGTTCTCACTGTAGGCAGAAGTCAAAGACAGATACTGCTAGGTAGGGAGTGGTGAGTATTTATTGCAAATTTGCCCAGCTTTATTATGACCAAGCCACTTCTCTGGTCACAAAGGGGGCCACGACGGTGCAGCATCAACAGCACAGCATGAGGTAACTCCGCTTGCCACTGCAGTGGGCTGATGTCTTGCAACATGCTCTTCACCATTATTCTGGCCCTCAGTGGAATTTCACAAGCAGCATGCTGGACAGCCTGCCTGTGTGTTGTGAACTCTGCCAGAAAGAGTGTTGGCACAACACTCCTCCCACCTTTAAAAGATTCATCCACTGAATCCCCAGGCTGCTGCTACATGTGTGATTTACTTCAACATTACATAATATTTTTTACATTTTTCTTTCTGTACCTATTTACACATTTCTCACTAACTGTCTTCCTGCAAGTCCATTCCCACTCACAATGTATGATGCCTGGTGTACTCATGAGTACTCAGACTCCAAGGGCTGACACACTCAGTCGATATCAGTATACGGTAGACAGGGAGATCAGAAGGGTGGTCGATTCTCCACCATAGACAGACAGAGGCTGCAAAAGTGAGTACTAGACTGAAGATAGTACCCAATGATGAGATTCGCATCACCATGATTTTGTGGTGATATCTATTGTCTTACTTGTTGAGTACGTTGGAACATTTGTTCCATGCTACTGCACCCTTTCTGTGTTGCTACAAGCTCATCCAGAGAACTGAATAAGAAAAGATTCAAGGCGTAATTGAGAAAGGTAAGGTTCGTAGCTGGTAATGTTCCTAAAGATTTATCAGACAAGCACAGTAGTGGATACATGGGAGTCAGAAGTGCAGCCCCTGTTACATTTGCTGGAACCAAAAAACTGGCCCTGAAATGTCACAATTTATACTGTTTTGCAGTATTCTGCTGCAGAGTAGGTGTATCAGTAAACATTTTGTATCTTCAGATCATCAACAGCTGTAGCAATTAGTGACAACTAGCACTGGATCATACAGTGAGTGTGATTACCAAAGTACAAAACACAACAAAAACGAGTAGAAAGATATACGTGTCCAGTAAAATAGATAAAAAAGCAGTAGTTTCGTATCTCAATGAGGAATTTGAAACTTGCAGTATAGGACAAGAGAATGCAGAGGAACTAAGGCTCAAGTTTAAAAGAATAGTTGACCATGCGCTGGATAGATATGTACCAAGCAGAAAAGTTCATAAAGTGAGGGAACCTTCATGGTATACAGTCACTGTAAAGAAACTTCTAAAGAAACAAAGATTACTGCACAACAGGAGTAAAACAAAGCATAGGGCTATATATGGAGGGATGCTGAATGAAATGCATTTGGCTGTAAGAGAACAATGTGTGATTCCTTCAATGACTACCATAGCAGAATATTGTCAAGTGGTCTTTCACAGAAATCAAAGAAATTCTGGTCATGTGAGTGACACCAAAGTTATGTCCAGTCTCTAGTAAACGAGACAGGAACTGAAACTAAGGGTGCAAAGCAAAAGCTGCAATGCTTAACAACATTTTCAAATGTTTCTTTACATAGAAAAACCCAGGAGAATTGCCTCAATTTAATCTTCATACCACTGAAAAGATGAATGAAATAAGTATTTGTGTCAGTGATGTGAAATAGCTGAAATCATTAAAACTGAAAAAAGCTTCAGGTTCCAATGGAATCCCTGTCAGGTTCTACACTGTATTTGGAGGTGAGTTAGCTCCTCTCCTAACTATATCTATTGTAGATCCCTCAAACAAAAAACCTTGCCCAGATCCTAGAAAAAGACACTGGCCACATCCATCTACAAAAAGGGTAGTGGAAGTGATCCACAAAACTACCATCAAATACCCTTGACATAGATTTGTTGTAGAATCTTAGAATGTATTCTGAGCTCAAACATTATGTGGTGTATTGAACAGAATGATCTCCTCAATGCCAATCAGCTTGGATTCTGAAACATTGATTATGTGTAACCCAACTCACACTTTTATGACAGCACATACTGAAAGTCTTGATTCAAGGTAGACAGATAGATGCATTTCTCGATTTCTGTAAAGCATTTGGTTCAGTACCGCATCTATGCTTATTTTCAGAAGTATGACCATATGGGGTATCAAGCGAAATTTGTGACTGGGGAAGTGCGGTCAGTCTACAAAGGAGATTGCTTACAAATCACTCATGCAAACATTTACAGAATATTGCTCAATTGTGTGGGACCCATACCAGATAGGACTAATAGGGGATATTGAATGTATACAGAGAAGGGCAGCACAAATGGTCACCAGTTTGTTTAATCTGTGGGAATACTGTCACAGAGATACTGAAGGAACTGAACTGAAAGACTAATGAAGACAGACATAAACTATCCTGAGAAAGTCTACTAATAAGGTTTCAAGAACCAGCTTTAAATGATGATTCTAGGAATATACTACAGGCACTTACTTGTTGCACACATAGGGATTGTGAGGACAAGATTGGATTAGTTACTGCATACACAGAGGCATTTAAACAATCAATCTTCTCATGCTCTATATGTGAATGGAATGGGAAGAACCCTAATAACTGGTACAATGGGACATACCCTCTGCCATGCACTTCACAATGGTTTTCAGAGTATAGATATTGATGTAGATGTAGATATTCTGTGTGGTCCTGCCACCTGATAATAAGGTTGCTGCACAAGGACATCCTGTGGAGACCTTTCTGCTCCTGTCCCTTCTGGAAATTATTCTATGAGGAACATTTCATACATAATGCATATTACTGTGAATTGCCTGTGAATGAAAATTGAATCACATGTAGTTGAGAGCTTGAGGAAGAAGTAAGTGTTTTTTTCTTTTGTTTTTTTCCTTTGTACCCTAACACAAAATCATTGAGAGGCAGAAAACAAATATCAAAACCTCACATGGCAAAAACCTGACAAAAATACAATGTGCATTAAGTGAGGTTTGTGGTGAGTTTACAGTAGACCATAGTATCATTTCACGTTGTGTTAATCATTATCATGGTGGTCATATGAGTAGAGGGTTGGAAGGCCAAAACCATCAACAGATGAATGAATTTTGAAACTTGTGGAAGATGGTTTTGAAGAAGATCGCAATGTGACATGTGAGAAACTCTCTGAAGAGCCATGAGAATTCTCCCAACATCAATATTCCATATTCTGACAAATGATTTGAACAAGAGAAAATTTTCTGTGAGATGCATCCCACACTGTATGATTTCAGAAGAGAAACTGAATCACCAGGACAAACAATGATTCAACCATGAAGGTCACGGATTCTTATGTCAAATTGTTGTTGTTGATGAAAAGTGGATTAGAGACTCTGAACAAGATTTGAAATAACAATATAATACGTGGAGAGCTTCAGATTCTATATGTTCAAAAAATTTCAGTGGACTCAATCAAAGCTCAAGCAAATGATGAGTTTTGCTTATGATAACCAAGAAATCATCACAACAGAGTCCCATGTGGAACAATGCACAAAACTGACCTCAGTTGCTCAAGGCTGGGCCACTCATTCTCCTCAACAATGTCCACCTGCTTATCAGCAATGCTGTAGCCCTAAATACTGCATGAATGTGGATGGGTAGTGTTGCTGCATCCTCCCTACAACCTGGACATGAGTCCACAGGACATTGATTTGTTTTTGAACTTCTGAAAACCTATGCATGGATGTCATTATCTTTCTCTGAATGAGCTTTCTGCCACTGTTTGCCAAAGCATTTTACACATGAACAGAAGTGATGTCCTGGATGGAATAATAGAGCTTCCAAGACATTGGGATTCAGTCATAGAGAAACAGGGAGAAGGACTTTAAAGAGGTATTTAAAAGATTAGTAAGTAAAAAAAATAGTGTACATTATTTATGAAATGTCCCTCATATTTCATATGGCCCTGTTGCAATTTTGATCATCCTGGATGGATCACCAGACAAAAACCATTCAACTTCCACAATCTCTACAGTGCTGCACTGCATGCCAACTGTGCATTGCTTCCTCTCGCAGTGTTCTTTGCCAAAGATAGCAGGTTATGTTATGCCCCCCCCTAAACCTACAACCCAAAAAAACTCATAGCTCTACTACATCACAGTCATGTAATAAAATAAACAGTCATCATCTCAGATACACTGTGAAACAAAACAAACTCCCAAATTACTACACCAAAAAATTACTAGAATCAATTCAATTAAACAAACCACATGATGTTCTTCAAAATCGTTAACCAACCAGAATGAAACTCATCCACACTTGATAACACATAACACTGTACATGTTAAAGCAAACTTGAATGCCTACCTGTAACCATATTTTAGCATAACCACCCACATGTTTAAAGCCTTTTGTATACGCTCAAGCAAAAAAACAAAATAAAACAAGGATCCCTTCATAATTTGTGCAACAAATACTTTATACGCTCTCATTCCCATGGTACATGACATACAATGCACAAAAAATGTGCACGTAACTTGTGCAAACTTGCCAGCGTACTTAAGTTCGAACATTAATGCACCGACCCATTTTGTGTGTTTTCTAGTTGAATAACATTTACAGACTTTCATAGTGGCCAAGGTCATCATCTTCTGAATAGACATTGTATTAAAGAATGACAGATTTGTAAATCTTTTGTACCTGTATATATTTCTACATTCAAGTTTACTGTTAGCTACTGACACTGCAAATACAGCAACAAAATTATGTATTATTTTTACTATTTGATATTAGATGTAGAATAAATTAATATCTGAATACTCTGTTCATGAAAGACATCTGTTCCTTGCTCCTGTATCCACTAAAGACCCAAGCAGTGTGCAAGGAAGTCATACCGATAGGTGCTACATGCTCACTGTCTATCTCACACACATGCACAATACTCATGTGCACAAAAAACTTTGCTTTATTTAATTCATAATTCTCTCCCAGTATCTCAACCACACATAAGAAGTTTGCTGGCAAATCTGTTCCTGTGCTCACCTGTGGCAGTTTCCCTGTACCTTTCAATACTTTGTCATATCAGTGCACACTCCAATGCAGAGTGAAAATTTCATTCGGGAAGCTTTATCATGCTGATTGATCCTTAGTGCTCTGGCATGCAACTTGCTTCAGCTTTCATGACAGACAAACCTTGTGTCAGAGTGACTCTGACAATTGTTTTCTCCAGGTAAAACGATGTCCTGAGTTCTACTATATGATCTTCAAGATCAATTTTAGCATGATGTCCATATAGAAATTCTAACTCTAAGATTACACAGTGTTCATCTCCTAATATGAGGCAAGACTTGGAAATGTCTGGCTTCCACCTGAAAATTTAAAATCACCAAACCCAATGAATGCACTTCCTTACCATCCACTCCATATTACGTATACCAGGGAGGGTTTAACCACTCTTTGCCATGAGGTCCAAACTTGTCATAGATATGTAAGAACCTATGAGCAATAAGAACTTGAGTTGCCAAAGTTCCACCTCTGCACATGTTTCAGGTGTGGTAAAATTCATTGGGAGCACTGTTCAGTGTCCCCTAAGGTTTCCATTGTTGTTTGAAAGTTTATTTTTCTCATTTTGCAACCCTTGAGTGTGACAGTGAAGTTATCAAGTCACATACAACAGGTATTGTCGAAACCAAGTTAATTGTATGACATTTTCACCGGCCACCCAATTCCACTGTGATAGTTCTAGAGTCACCCAAAGAAAGTCTATGGTCAGTGGTGTGTAGATGCCCAGATCATGCAATACTAGATGGAGGTGACTTCAACCTACCAACTACAGAATGGGATGTCTATGGACTCGATGCTGAGGGGTGGGAGTGGGGGTGGGGGGAGGTGTTACAGACAGACAGTCATGCTAAATATATTTGAACACATTTTCAGAAAACTGTCTTGAGCAGCTAGCTCGGTAGCCCACACGTAAAGAAAATATCTTAGACCTTGTAGCTACAAATAGGCTGGGCCTTATTGACAATGTCAGTATACAAACGGGATTAGCAATTATGATGTCATTATATCAACTATTATTATGAAAGTTAATGAATGAGTTTAAGAAGTCTAGGAGAGTGTTTCTGCTAGACAGAACAGATAAGCAGCTGGTAGCATCTCACTTAGACAGCGAACTGACATCACTTAGTTCCAGTAAGATGGATGTAGAAGAATTATGGGCAAAGTTTAAGCAGGTTGTAAATCATGGTCTGGAGAGTTATGTGCCTAGTAAGCGGATAAAGGATGGAAAAGATCCCCCATGGTTTAACAACAAAATTTGGAAGATGCTGAGCAAGCAGAGATTGTTGTACTCTCAGCTCAAAAGAGAATGCATCAATGTCAACAAGCAAAGGTTAGTAGAGATTCGTGCATCTGTGAAAAGATCTATGCATGAAGAATACAACAACTACCACTGTCACACCTTAGCAAAAGATCTGGCAGAGAACCTGAGAAAATTTTGGTTATATGTAAAATTGCTAAGTGGATCTAATGCTTCCATTCAGTCCCTTGTTGACCAGTCTGGTGTGGCAGTTGAAGATAGCAAAATGCAAGATGAAGTTTTAAATTTCACCATCAAGAAATCAATCACGCAGGAGATTCATGAAAAACATACTGACATTTGACCATCAGGCAGACTCCCATTTGGATGGTGTAGTAATAAGTACCTCTGGCGTAGAGAAACAACTGAAAGATTTGAAAGCAAATAAATCACCAGGTCCGGATGTAATCCCAATTCAGCTATACAAAGAGTACTATATGGCACTTGCCCCTTGCGTAGCTTGCATTTATTGTGAATCTCTCATCCAGCACAAAGTCCCAAATGACTGGAAAAAAAGCTCAGGTGTCATCCACAAAATTACACAGCAATACCCCTAACTTTGGTTTGCAACAGAATCCTTGAACATATTCTCAGTTCAAATATATTAAACTTTCTCAAGACTGAGAAACTTATGTTCATGAATCAGCATAGTTTTAGAAAGCATCACTCATGCGAAACTCAGCTTGCCCTTTTCTCAAATGATTTACTGCAAACTATAGATGAATGATAACAGACAGATTCCATATTTCTATATTTTCAGAAAGCATTTGACACGGTGCCCCATTTCAGGCTGTTAGTGAAAGTATAGGTTCCCAGGTAAGAGAGTGGCTTGAAGACTTCTTAAGTAATGGAACCCAGTATGTTGTCTTTGACAGTGAGTGTTCATCAGAGACAAGTGTATCATCAAGAGTGCTCCAGGGAAGTGTTACAGGGCTGCTGTTGTTCCCTATATACATAAATGATTTGGCGAACAGGGTGGGGAATAATCTGTGGTTGTTTTTGTTGATGATGCTGTGATATACAGTAAGGTATTGAGACTGAATGACTATAGGAAGATACAAGATGATGTAGACAAAATTTCTAGTTAGTACGATGAATGGCAGGCAGCTCTAAATGAGAAAAAAATGTGAGTTAATGTGGATGAATAGGAAGAACAAATCTCTTATGTTCAGATACAGTATTATTAATGTCCTGCTTGACACAGCCAAGTCATTTAAATATCTGGGCATGACAGGTAGCTCTAAATGTGAAGAAATATGAGTTAATGTGGATGAATACAGTATTACTAGAGTCGTGCTTGACACAGACAAGTCATTTAAATATCTAGGCATAACGTTGCAAAGCTATACATAATGGAACGAGCATGTGAGAACTTCAGTAGAGAAGGTGAATGGTTGACTTTGGTTTATTAGGAGAAGTTTAAGAAAGAGTGTTTCACCTGTAAAGGACACCACATATAGGATACTGGTGTGAGTACTGCTCGAGTGTTTGAGATCCGTCCCAGGTCAGATTGAAGGAAGACATTGAAGCAACTCAGAGGCAAGCTGCTAGATTTGTTGCCAGTAGGTTCAAACAACACATAAGTGTTATGAAGATGCTTTTGGAACTCTAATGGGAATCCCCTGGAGGGAAGGTAATGTTCTTTTTGAGAAACACTGTTGAAAACATTTAGACAACTGGCGTTTGGAACTGACTGCCACACACTTCTGTTGCTGTCAACATACATTGTGCATAAGGACCACAAAGATAAGATAAGAGAAATTAGGGCTTATATGGAGGCATATAGACAGTCACTTTTCCCTTGCTGTATTTGTAAGTGAAACAGGAAAGAAAATGACTAGTAGGGTCTGCCACATGCTGTACGGTGGCTTACAGAGTATTTATGTACATGTATTTGTAGATATCCCCCATTCTGGCCACAGTCATATTCCCATGTTTACTACGTTGTGGCTAGTGGCAGTCTGATTGTATGTGACCTAAATATCCTCAATGGTAATATTTGAGGTCTGTGGAAAAAATACCTCTTCTATTCCATACTGTGTTACAGCATCTATCTTTTCTAAATCCCATTCCTATGACTCCAGCTAAGTCCTTAGGAAATTGCGCATATACTGTTCTTGACATATTAGGTGGTAATCCCCACACAAAAGGTTTTCCTCTTGGAGAATGATTCAATTTTGTCATCACTCCCCAGTAACTCAAAGGTACTGGCAGTGAGTTTCCTTATTCTATCCATGAACCCTTCAATGGATTTGCCATGTCATTGTGATACACCACTTAATTGCTCTCTATAATACCTACAAGTATTTTGCCTTCTAAATTGCTGCACTAAACCTTACCTCAGCACTTCAAATGTTTGAGCATTTGTTAGGTCTTCATTGGGTCATCATATATGTTTTTGCATTTCGTACCAAGCATAATTTGGCGATATCTAACAATTGCTCCTCTGACCAAAAACTCAGCACTGCAGATGTTAACAGATTGTCCTCAAAAGCCAACATATCCTCTGCTGCCTAACCCAGAAAAGGAT
The DNA here is from genome assembly GCF_021461395.2 of Schistocerca americana. Lineage (NCBI taxonomy): Eukaryota > Metazoa > Arthropoda > Insecta > Orthoptera > Acrididae > Schistocerca > Schistocerca americana. The sequence goes on from NC_060120.1 coordinate 950,272,008, forward strand.
CAACTAAGCCAGTGATACTAACACATAGGATGGATAATGATAAACTGGATGAGGATCTGCCCTCTTTCAAAGCATCTGACTGTGTTTGCAAGTCTTCATTAACTGCCATCATCTGAGCCACTTGATCCAGCAATTACTTGTAATGTAACGTATCATTTTGGTGAATTGATGTATTGCACAAGAATTTACCAAACAGATGAATGATGATCACCACTATAAAAAGTTTATTTTCATAATGAATTAGTATGACCTAAAGTTTGTATGTTTTATTTACGCAAATTTATTATGAAATAGGTGCACATAGCGTATCTGCAAGTTGGGAAAGCAATAGATACCATACCACATTTGTGGTACCTGTTTATTGGGTGGTTTACTCTGTGTTGTCAAGTCCTGCCTTGGAGATATGGTACAAGCCAGGGGGGAAGAGTGGACATGACAACACCTGTGATATCTTGGGGACAAGATAAAACTTGTTATATGGTTACTCAACTGAAATCTGTTAAATAAAAAAGACCATTTTTGGACACAGTCCTTATCAGTACATTCATGATGTTCCAAATAAAGAAGCAACTTTGCAATGTATAGTCATTGTAACCAAGAGTACAAAATATGATACATTGTTAATGAGGGTCAACATATTTATTTTGAGAATTGGGTGTTTGACTGTACCCTTAGCTTATAGCAGTAATTGCAGCACTTTGAGAAACAAAGTTTGATCAGAAGGTATTGGCAAGTGTGTGGAAATAATAAGGTGAGTAAGACTGAAGAGGAGTCACAGCTCCCAATCGGACTTTACATCACCATCCAGTATCACAGTAAAGAAGCAGAGGAACAGTGCATGTGGTGAGTGGTGACAATAACCCAGAGCAAATATGGCTGGGAGTAAATAAAATTGATAAAGAACAAGAACAGTGACCAGAAGTATGAATTTTTGAAGAAAATTGGAGATTTTGGGATACAAAGATTTGCTGGAGTCTACTACAGCCATCATGGATCAAGCCACAGCTCACCAACCTGCAGCAACAGAGTGTCAATGGTGCACTCACTTTCTGTGACACAGTCTGACCTACACACTGATCATGCTTCCTGTTGTCGTCTAGTGTCTGCAAGATTCTGCTGAGTTGCTTAAAATCTGAGTTGATTACTTTCAAAATTTTTTGGTGGTGGTGCTTGTGTTATGTGATAATGTACAAGCAGTTTTGCAACCAGCATTTGTGGTTTACTACAGTGGTGTAGCTCGACTCCCTACAGTATTAAGCTGAGTTTAATTATGCACTTGTTGTTTTACACATTTTATGTGGTGACGAAAAGAACAATGTGGATGCGTCAATATGTTTTAGAACATTTAATGCACCATTGAGTAATAAGATAAAGGTGTTAACTGCTAGTATAGAGAATACTAAATCTGAATTAAAAAATGAAATAAAAACAAAAAACATGACACCTGAGCACAAAAACGCAACACTCAAGCACACAAACATGATACTCAAGCAAATGAATATCAAACTTTAAAAGCATATCAACAAGTCACAAAAGGAAAAACAAGAAGTCTAAAGTAACACATTGTAATTACAGACAACACTTTCCACCTTAACAGAGGAGCTAAATTTGGAAAAGTTGAAACAGTGTTATTTAGTTCATAATGAAATGAATGAATGATCTAGAGATGTGCACAAGGACCTGAAACAGTTAAAAGAATTAACTGACCATCAATTTAATGCAATACATGATTAATCCTCAGGCACACAAGTAAAGTTAAGTGTACTGCAACAAAGCAAAGACCCAGATGAGGCTGCCTTTTCAGGCTCTACACCAGCTAGTTTGGAGGAGTGTGCAGTTGATTCAGTCAATAATAAAGTACAAGAAAGGAATGAATTGTCTGTAGATGCACTTCATTCTAATGCTGTAACAGGTAGAACAGAGAGTGAACTACAGAAAATTTGGAATGAATTAACTAAAACTAAGGAGGAACTAAATAAAAGAAAGTTTATTGGAAATAGTTGACTATCAGTCAAGGTGATAGAGGAATTACAGCTGGGAAGTGGAACTAGTCTATCCAAACAATTCCCTAAATTTAAGCTTGCTGGGGAGGTTCACCCCACATACTTATTAAGTGTACTTACTAAAATTCAGTGGTAGTCAGCCTGGTCCCTACCACCAGTTAGTGGGTGTTCCAGATTTCATGGTGGGTGGCAGGTTGTACGGACTTTAAAAACATTTTCATCAGGTTTTCATAAAATTTTGATGTAAAGTATCTGCTAAGTGATCACTATTACATGCTGAATCTTGCTGTAACTCTGCTTTTTTATGTGATTTATCTTGCTTTAACTCTACTTTACAAATCTTGTAAAGTAAATTTACTTCCGTACTTTATAAGTCACTTATAAAAAGCCATTACTATGAAACTGGTGGGCAGCTAGAAAATTTTACTACTAATAGAGATACAAAAATGAGCAATAGGTAAAAAAGGTTGACTACCCTTGTACTAAATCTTTACTGAAGCAATGAGAGGATTTTAAGAGCATTGATTTTGCACTAAGTTATTTAGAGGGTGATACAGTGGAGTGGTGGACTGCTCATGCAGAAGAATTTATGTCCTGGATCTATTTTCAGGAAAAGTTTTAACAAAAGTACTGGTCTCCTAACACTCAAGAAAAATTGATACTTGAACATCTTGACCCATGGTATTATAATAATAGTTAGAGAGTAGGGTCAACAGTAATTTACACTCCTAAGACTGGAAAGGGGGGGGGCACTTAGTCTAGAAACATCATGGGGCATTACTAATGTGATGTCTCTCTTCTGTAACTTGGTGCAAGACTACAGAAACTTATATTTAGTTAACAAGTGTTTAAAAATGTTTTTATTTGTGTTTGTGATTTTATTACCTTATCACTTTACATATGAGGCAGCTTAACTGGGTTGTTCATTGATTTAATTTAATATGAGAAATGGTGTTCAGAAAAGTGTAAGTTACATATCTGACAGAGTCATGTCATGCAGTCATTTGTCTAAGGTTAACTGATGAACTGAAAAATTAAAAATGATTTTTGGAGTAATAAATGTAGCATCTCAAATTTTTGTGGTCTCTGACAGGAAGAAAACATTGTGAGTTGAATTTACTATGATAGTTTAACCTACTGATTATTCTATTGCATGAGAATATAAAAGAAAATGATGAATGTTGGAAAAATTATTTTATAGCATGTAAGACAGGCTTGATGCATGAAATTATGCCCAAATTGATTAATTATAAGAGGAAGTGTTTTGTGTGTCCTGAGAAACATTCCTCAGATAAATTCAATTTCTGTTTTAAATGATCAGATTTACACCCACTAGGTATTGAGTTGTCTGCTAAATTTCTTCAGCTTTAGCTTTCCATATAGCAGTCTCTTACTTCTTTCCCTATCTTCTTTAAAATTGTAATTACTCTTAACTATCCTATACTGCAAAACTCATGTAGTGTGGCATTACTATGTGGCAAAGCATGGAAGGTCACAAGTTTGTTTGACCCATGAGAGAGTGTTACAGAGATGTCGAAGAAATTGAACTGCCAGACTCCTGAAGGTAGACATAAACTCTCCTGCAACAGCCTACTTATAAAGATTCAAGAACTGGCTTTAAATGATGACTCTAGACATGTACTACAACTCCCTACATATCACTCACATAGGAACCGTGAGGGCAAGATTAGATTAATTGCAGCATGCACAGAGGCATTTAAACAAACATTCACAATAGTAATTAACAAACTTTATCCAGCAAATAGACTGCAAAACCTGGATGAGTTACTTCTTTTTCTAGGTAGTGCTGGTTGTTAGCTCTGTCACTTTGGACAGGAGAATCGAGGAGGATACATGCTTGCCATAAAGTGTAAACATAATGGGGTAACATATCTCTCTCTCTCTCTCTCTCTCTCTCTCTCTCTCTCTCTCTCTCTCTCTATATATATATATATATATATATATATATATATATATATATATATATATATATATAAAAATATAATAGAGGGAAACATTCCACGTGGGAAAAATATATCTAAAAAGAAAGATGATGAAACTTACCAAACAAAAGCGCTGGCAGGTCGATAGACACACAAACAAACACAAACATACACACAAAATTCTAGCTTTCGCAACCAATGGTTGCCTCGTCAGGAAAGAGGGAAGGAGAAGGAAAGACAAAAGGATATGGGTTTTAAGGGAGAGGGTAAGGAGTCATTCCAATCCCGGGAGCGGAAAGACTTACCTTAGGGGGAAAAAAGGACAGGTATACACTCGCACACACACACATATCCATCCACACATGTCCATCCACACATACACAGACACCAAATGTATGGTATGTGTATGTGTGGATGGATATGTGTGTGTGTGCGAGTGTATACCTGTCCTTTTTTCCCCCTAAGGTAAGTCTTTCCGCTCCCGGGATTGGAATGACTCCTTACCCTCTCCCTTAAAACCCATATCCTTTTGTCTTTCCTTCTCCTTCCCTCTTTCCTGACGAGGCAACCATTGGTTGCGAAAGCTAGAATTTTGTGTGTATGTTTGTGTTTGTTTGTGTGTCTATCGACCTGCCAGCGCTTTTGTTTGGTAAGTTTCATCATCTTTCTTTTTAGATATATTTTTCCCACGTGGAATGTTTCCCTCTATTATACTCATATCATTAATTTGAAGCCAACAATCACGTTTGTTATTGTTATCGTTATTGTTATTGTCACTGTTACATTTCGAAGTCTTTTCTGTCGTCTTATTTCCTCCTTCTGTTTTTGCCAGCAGTTTCACTTTCTATTCACCTTCTCCCTTTTTTACCGTAATCCAGTATACAATTTTATCCCGTCGATATACACTCAATAATACGTAATAATACGTCAATCACTTCGAAACCATAACCAAAAAAATTTTTTTTTCCCGCTTTGCTGCTATAAAATCCACCGTTTCCAGTCCACAAACAGTTCCTTTTAGCTATTAAACAACCCTTTCGGCAGTTTTAATAACTTTTGCTTTAGGTGTCTGTGTATGTGTGGATGGATATGTGTGTGTGTGCGAGTGTATACCTGTCCTTTTTTCCCCCTAAGGTAAGTCTTTCCGCTCCCGGGATTGGAATGACTCCTTACCCTCTCCCTTAAAACCCATATCCTTTTGTCTTTCCTTCTCCTTCCCTCTTTCCTGACGAGGCAACCATTGGTTGCGAAAGCTAGAATTTTGTGTGTATGTTTGTGTTTGTTTGTGTGTCTATCGACCTGCCAGCGCTTTTGTTTGGTAAGTTTCATCATCTTTCTTTTTAGATATATATATATATATATATATATATATATATATATATATATATATATATATATATATATGTTGTTGTTGTGGTCTTCAGTCCTGAGACTGATTTGATGCAGCTCTCCATGCTACTCTATCCTGTGCAAGCTTTTTCATCTCCCAGTACCTACTGCAACCTACATCCTTCTGAATCTGCTTAGTGTATTCATCTCTTGGTCTCCCTCTACGATTTTTACCCTCCACACTGCCCTCCAATACTAAATTGGTGATCCCTTGATGCCTCAGAACATGTCCTACCAACCGATCCCTTCTTCTGGTCAAGTTGTGCCACAAACTTCTCTTCTCCCCAATCCTATTCAATACTTCCTCATTAGTTATGTGATCTACCCATCTAATCTTCAGCATTCTTCTGTAGCACCACATTTTGAAAGCTTCTATTCTCTTCTTGTCCAAACTATTTATCGTCCATGTTTCACTTCCATACATGGCTACACTCCATACGAATACTTTCAGAAATGACTTCCTGACACTTAAATCTATACTCGATGTTAACAAATTTCTCTTCTTCAGAAACGCTTTCCTTGCCATTGCCAGCCTACATTTTATATCCTCTCTACTTCGACCATCATCAGTTATTTTGCTCCCCAAATAGCAAAACTCCTTTACTACTTTAAGTGCCTCATTTCCTAATCTAATTCCCTCAGCATCACCCGACTTGATTAGACTACATTCCATTATCCTTGTTTTGCTTTTGTTGATGTTCATCTTATATCCTCCTTTGAAGACACTGTCCATTCCATTCAACTGCTCTTCCAAGTCCTTTGCTGTCTCTGACAGAATTACAATGTCATCGGCGAACCTCAAAGTTTTTATTTCTTCTCCATGAATTTTAATACTTACTCCAAATTTTTCTTTTGTTTCCTTTACTGCTTGCTCAATATACAGATTGAACAACATCGGGGACAGGCTACAACCCTGTCTTACTCCCTTCCCAACCACTGCTTCCCTTTCATGTCCCTCGACTCTTATAACTGCCATCTGGTTTCTGTACAAATTGTAAATAGCCTTTCGCTCCCTGTATTTTACCCCTGCCACCTTTAGAATTTGAAAGAGAGTATTCCAGTCAACATTGTCAAAAGCTTTCTCTAAGTCTACAAATGCTAGAAACGTAGGTTTGCCTTTCCTTAATCTTTCTTCTAAGATAAGTCGTAAGGTCAGTATTGCCTCACGTGTTCCAGTGTTTCTACGGAATCCAAACTGATCTTCCCCGAGGTTGGCTTCTACTAGTTTTTCCATTCGTCTGTAAAGAATTCGTGTTAGTATTTTGCAGCTGTGACTTATTAAGCTGATAGTTCGGTAATTTTCACATCTGTCAACACCTGCTTTCTTTGGGATTGGAATTATTATATTCTTCTTGAAGTCTGAGGGTATTTCGCCTGTTTCATACATCTTGCTCACCAGATGGTAGAGTTTGGTCAGGACTGGCTCTCCTACGGCCGTCAGTAGTTCCAATGGGATATTGTCTACTCCGGGGGCCTTGTTTCGACTCAGGTCTTTCAGTGCTCTGTCAAACTCTTCACGCAGTATCATATCTCCCATTTCATCTTCATCTACATCCTCTTCCATTTCCATAATATTGTCCTCAAGTACATCGCCCTTGTATAGACCCTCTATATACTCCTTCCACCTTTCTGCTTTCCCTTCTTTGCTTAGAACTGGGTTTCCATCTGAGCTCTTGATATTCATACAAGTCGTTCTCTTATCTCCAAAGGTCTCTTTAATTTTCCTGTAGGCAGTATCTATCTTACCCCTAGTGAGATAGGCCTCTACATCCTTACATTTGTCCTCTAGCCATCCCTGCTTAGCCATTTTGCACTTCCTGTCGATCTCATTTTTGAGACGTTTGTATTCCTTTTTGCCTGTTTCATTTACTGCATTTTTATATTTTCTCCTTTCATCAATTAAATTCAATATTTCTTCTGTTACCCAAGGATTTCTACTAGCCCTAGTCTTTTTACCTACTTGATCCTCTGCTGCCTTCACTACTTCATCCCTCAAAGCTACCCATTCTTCTTCTACTGTATTTATTTCCCCCATTCCTGTCAATTGCTCCCTTATGCTCTCCCTGAATCTCTGTACAACCTCTGGTTCTTTTAGTTTATCCAGGTCCCATCTCCTTAAATTCCCACCTTTTTGCAGTTTCTTCAGTTTTAATCTACAGGTCATAACCAATAGATTGTGGTCAGAGTCCACATCTGCCCCTGGAAATGTCTTACAATTTAAAACCTGGTTCCTAAATCTCTGTCTTACCATTATATAATCTATCTGATACCTTTTAGTATCTCCAGGGTTCTTCCATGTATACAACCTTCTTTCATGATTCTTAAACCAAGTGTTAGTTATGATTATGTTGTGCTCTGTGCAAAATTCGACCAGGCGGCTTCCTCTTTCATTTCTTAGCCCCAATCCATATTCACCTACTACGGAACACGAAAGGAAGTGGGTTTTAAGGGAGAGGGTAAGGAGTCATTCCAATCCCGGGAGCGGAAAGACTTACCTTAGGGGGAAAAAAGGACAGGTATACACTCGCACACACGCACATATCCATCCACACATACAGACACAAGCAGACATATTTAAATATGCTTTACGTGCTTTAAATATGTCTGCTTGTGTCTGTATGTGTGGATGGATATGTGCGTGTGTGCGAGTGTATACCTGTTCTTTTTTCCCCCTAAGGTAAGTCTTTCCGCTCCCGGGATTGGAATGACTCCTTACCCTCTCCCTTAAAACCCACTTCCTTTCGTCTTCCCCTCTCCTTCCCTCTTTCCTGATGAGGCAACAGTTTGTTGCGAAAGCTTGAATTTTGTGTGTGTTTTTGTGTTTGTGTGTGTGTCTATCGACCTGCCAGCGCTTTTGTTCGGTAAGTCACCTCATCTTTGTTTTTTTTATATATATATATATATATATATATATATATATATATATATATATATATATAAAGACCCTGGTCTTTAAATATGTCTGCTTGTGTCTGTATGTGTGGATGGATATGTGTGTGTGTGCGAGTGTATACCTGTCCTTTTTTCCCCCTAAGGTAAGTCTTTCCGCTCCCGGGATTGGAATGACTCCTTACCCTCACCCTTAAAACCCACTTCCTTTCGTCTTTCCCTCTCCTTCCCTCTTTCCTGATGAGGCAACAGTTTGTTGCGAAAGCTTGAATTTTGTGTGTATGTTTGTGTTTGTTTGTGTGTCTATCAACGTGCCAGCGCTTTCGTTCGGTAAGTCACCTCATCTTTGTTTTTATATATAATTTTTCCCACATGGAATGTTTCCCTCTATTATTTATATATATATATATATATATATATATATATATATATATATATATATATATATGCTTGTGTCTGTATATGTGTGGATGGATATGTGTGTGTGCGTGCGAGTGTATACCCGTCCTTTTTTCCCCCTAAGGTAAGTCTTTCCGCTCCCGGGATTGGAATGACTCCTTACCCTCTCCTTTAAAACCCACTTCCTTTCGTCTTCCCCTCTCCTTCCCTCTTTCCTGATGAGGCAACAGTTTGTTGCGAAAGCTTGAATTTTGTGTGTATGTTTGTGTTTGTTTGTGTTTCTATCGACCTGCCAGCGCTTTCGTATGGTAAGTCACATCATCTTTGTTTAAAAAAAAAAAAATATATATATATATATATATATATATATATATATATATATATATATATATAGACACACACACACACACACACACACACACACACACACACACACACACACACACACACAAACATGATGTGACTTACCCAACGAAAGTGCTGGCAGGTCGATAGGCACACAAACATACACACAAAATTCAAGCTTTCGCAACCAACGGTTGCTTCATCAGGAAAGAGGGAAGGAGAGGGAAAGACGAAAGGATGTGAGTTTTAAGGGAGAGGGTAAGGAGTCATTCCAATCCCGGGAGCAGAAAGACTTACCTTAGGGGGAAAAAAGGATAGGTATACACTCGCACACACACACATATCCATCCGCGCATACACAGTCACAAGCAGACATTTGTAAAGGCAAATAGTTTGGGCAGAGATGTCAGTCGAGGCGGAAGTACAGAGGCAAAGATGTTGTTGAAAGACAGGCGAGGTATGAGTGGCGGCAACTTGAAATTAATGGAGGTCGAGGCCTGGTGGATAACGAGAAGAGAGGATATACTGAAGGGCAAGTTCCCATCTCCGGAGTTCTGACAGGTTGGTATTAGTGGGAAGTATCCAGAAAACCCGGACGGTGTAACACTGTGCCAAGATGTGCTGGCCGTCCACCAAGGCATGTTTAGCCACAGGGTGATCCTCATTACCAACAAACACTGTCTGCCTGTGTCCATTCATGCGAATGGACAGTTTGTTGCTGGTCATTCCCACATAGAAAGCTTCACAGTGTAGGCAGGTCAGTTGGTAAATCACGTGGGTGCTTTCACACGTGGCTCTGCCCTTGATCGTGTACACCTTCCGGGTTACAGGACTGGAGTAGGTGGTGGTGGGAGGGTGCATGGGACAGGTTTTACACTGGGGGTGGTTACAAGGGTAGGAGCCAGAGAGTAGGGAAGGTGGTTTGGGGATTTCATAGGGATGAACTAAGAGGTTACGAAGGTTAGGTGGACAGCGGAAAGACACTCTTGGTGGAGTGGGGAGGATTTCATGAAGGATGGATCTCATTTCAGGGCAGGATTTGAGGAAGTCGTATCCCTGCTGGAGAGCCACATTCAGAGTCTGATCCAGTCCCGGAAAGTATCCTGTCACAAGTGGGGCACTTTTGTGGTTCTTCTGTGGGAGGTTCTGGGTTTGAGGGGATGAGGAAGTGGCTCTGATTATTTGCTTCTGTACCAGGTCGGGAGGGTAGTTGCAGGATGCGAAAGCTGTTTTCAGGTTGTTGTTGTTGTAATGGTTCAGGGATTCCGGACTGGGCAGATTCATTTGCCACGAAGACCTAGGCTGTAGGTCTCTTATTTTCTCTCTCTGTTTTTGCCACTAGTTTCACTTTGTAGTCACCTTCTCCTTTTATCATAATCTACTATACAATTTTATCCCACCTATATATACTCAATAATACGTAACCCACTTCCAAACAATAACCAAAAAAATTTTTTTTCCGCTTTCAACACTACCGCTGCTATAAAATCCATCGTTTCTAGTTCACCTATTAGACAACCATTTCGGCTAGTTCTAATAACTTTTGCTTTATTTCCATTTCCGTTTTTCCCACATCACCGATCATTTTTAGCCGCTTCCCACAGGTTTTAACGTCATTATTTCTTCGTCAGACAATTGTTAGCCTCATTTTCATAATCTGCCACCACAAAACCACCTCTTTTAATACATTTACTCGCAGTTTTTTCGAAATTTTCCCGAATTTCTCCACCCTTTAACGTGTTTTGGCGGCAACACAACCACCTAACCTTTGTGCACATCGTTGTCTACCAACCCAAGTTCACCACAGGATCAACATAGCCCAGCTTTAACCAACACTTTTTCGCCTTTTTTCACACCAGATCTCCAGTTGCTTTCTAGTTCACCTTTATCTCTCCCCATATATTTTTATTTTCATTTTCATTTCAGCCTCATGTTACACTTTCCACCTTCTAATACCATGTCACCCTCACAACACCCCCACAATGATCCCATTAAGTTTTATTTACATTCCCTCTGCAAACATGCCTTCGCCCTAGCCAGGTTACGCTCCCATATTTTATTTTCTCAGGCTTGTCTGACATTTGGCATTGCCCCAAAAGGCCTCACACTTAAAGTTCCCATTTCTGGCTGCAACCCTTCTTTCCATCAGTCCCTATACCAATTCCAAACTGAGCAATCCATTGCCCTCACCCACCTAATCCTTCACCTACACATCAACTCAGCCAACGAACACTCCCGTCAACTCCTATCCTTAATAAAAGTCCTCAGTCTTTCCTCTCCCACATCCACACCGGCTGTTCAGAGCATCCTCCTACAGGCCAACCGCAAATTAGAACAGCATGCCACCCTCCACCTCAAAAAACTATCCAATCTCCTGGTTTCCCACCTCCGGAAAGGCAACTCACTCACCCTTCACAACCTTTCCGACAAACCTCAACCTCCTCTCATTGCACACAAACCCAGTCTCTCCCATCTACTCAATCTCCCACTTCCAGCTCCACTCCCTCCAAAACCTCAAAATTCCAATCAACACAATCTGGAACCACAACACCCTAATTCAGTAGTTAACCTTTCCACCAAACCTCTCTCCCAATCCGAAACCTCTGTCCTATCCAAAGGCCTCACCTTCAGCCTTACTCCCAGATTCAACCAAACAGCCCTTGTCAAAGATTTACTGTCCTACACTCGTACTCTCTGCTGGAAATATCACTTTGCCATGAAGAAAAATGATCCTAATCCTACTCCTAATGATCCAAATCCCCAAGACATTATCCAAATTGAACCCTGCCTGGAACAGTTCCGTCCTCCGTCACAGCGGGACCCACCTCCTCTTCCTCAAAATCACCCTCTCCAAACCTTCTAGGAATTTCTGACTTCCAGCCTTGCCTCTCAATCCTTCTTAAAAAACCTTAATCCTACTCGCAACATCACCACTGCTGAAGCCCAGGCTATCCGTGATCTGAAGGCTGACCGATCCATCGTCATTCTTCCGGCGGACAAGGGTTCCACGACCGTGGTACTTGATCATCGGGAGTATGTGGCTGAGGGACTGTGTCAGCTTTCAGACAACACCACATACAAAGTTTTCCAAGGTAATCCCATTCCTGATGTCCAGGCAGAGCTTCAAGGAATCCTCAGAATCTTAGGCCCCCTACAAAACCTTTCACCTGACTCCATCAACCTCCTGACCCCACCGACACTCCGCACCCCTACCTTCTACCTTCTTCCTAAAATTCACAAACCCAATCATCCCGGCCGCCTCATTGTAGCTGGTTACCAAGCCCCCACAGAACGTATCTCTGCCTATGTAGATCAACACCTTCAACCCATTACATGCAGTCTCCCATCCTTCATCAAAGACACCAACCACTTTCTCGAACGCCTGGAATCTTTACCCAATCTGTTACCCCCGGAAACCATCCTTGTAACCATTGATGCCACTTCCTTATACACAAATATTCCGCATGTCCAGGGCCTCGCTGCGATGGAGCACTTCCTTTCATGCCGATCACCTGCCACCCTACCTAAAACCTCTTTCCTCATTACCTTAGCCAGCTTCATCCTGACCCACAACTTCTTCACTTTTGAAGGCCAGACATACCAACAATTAAAGGGAACAGCCATGGGTACCAGGATGGCCCCCTCGTACACCAACCTATTCATGGGTCGCTTAGAGGAAGCCTTCTTGGTTACCCAGGCCTGCCAACACAAAGTTTGGTACAGATTTATTGATGACATCTTCATGATCTGGACTCACAGTGAAGAAGAACTCCAGAATTTCCTCACCAACCTCAGCTCCTTTAGTTCCATCAGGTTCACCTGGTCCTACTCCAAATCCCATGCCACTTTCCTTGACGTTAAAATACTACTAATGGCCGAAACTCTTTGCCTTTACAAATGTCTGCTTGTGTCTGTGTATGTGCGGTTGGATATGGGTGTGTGTGCGAGTGTATACCTGTCCTTTTGTCCCCCTAAGGTAAGTCTTTCTACTCCCGGGATTACAAGACATATTGTGTTCTCTTTAACAACTAAATGGGTTATAGCCCACTACAGCTTTGTAAGTTTTGTAAAGTTTCATACACTCTTCCTAGAGTAATCTCTATTTTTTTTAATTTTTTTTGGAGGTGATAAGTAATATGGCTGGATTTATGAGAATTTTCTATGAGAGGCTTTGGTAATTTAGCCTGTGGTACTGGTTTAATTTGAAGGTGGAGTTTACACAGAAAAAGGTGATTACTGTGTTGTGTTACTACCCTCTCCACCTAGCATCTATAGTAGGGTAGTACATAAGAACCAATTATCAGGGGCCTCATGAGAAGAAGCCATTGGAGTTTGTTCTGCAGATCTGATGAAGATCTTCATTATCCGACCCTTTGGTGAAGAACTTCCCTGAGCAAGATCCTTGGGGTGGGTGGTGGGATGGGTATCAGTCTTTAAGGTTTATCTTCTTTCTTTCTTAGGTTCCAGCATCCTTAGCCTTTTCCTTTCTTTCTTCTCCTCCTGGAGTACCTCAGTTATCCTCCCTCTTTACCATATTCATTAGTCTCCTGGAAAACTTCTTATATCCATTTATTAAAACCTGTATTTCCAGTCTTGCCCAAGGTGTAACCAATGTCTAGCGACTTCCAAAAGTGTTATGAACATGACTAGAAAAGCCTGATTGTTGGAAGAAATATATTTTATCAATCAATTAGACTAAATGGCTACTAGACTTTAGGTCCTAGTAATTAATAACTCCTGAGACAAACAAAGGAATACTGTAACACAGTTTAATGACTCATACTGGTAATAAATATTGGTTATGGTTCCATCTACATAGTAGAAGAATGATTGCCTAGTCAAGGTGTTAAGAAACTTAAAGTGAAGTTAAGGCAAATAAATACCTATGACTAATGGTTTATAAATTGTTTTGGAGCTTTCCACATGTAATAAACATGAATAATTGTATTTATTAGAAATGAGATGCAATTACAGTCATAACTATCCATCAAACAGATGCAAGATATTGATACTTGTACTTAAGAAGGTTAAAGCTAGTTTTAAATTTTGAATGTTTATAGTTTATTAGTGTTTCACAGTAGTAATGACATCATTCACATATGGGGAGGAATCTGTAATGTAGCATACCACTTTGGTGAAGTGATGTGTTGCACAAGCATTTACATGATTGCCACCATAAAAGAGTTTATTTTTGTAATGAACTAGTATATCATACTGTTTGGGTGTATGTTTTATTTATGTGCAAGCATTAAGGAATAGATAGCTACAGTGTATCTATAAATGGGGACAATGATAGACATTGCACCATGTTTGCAGCACCTGCTGGCTGAGTGGTTTATTATTGGGTCCTGCCATGGAGATAAAGTGCAAACCATGGAGGAAGAGCTACTGTGACAATGCCTATGACATCATGGGAACAACAGAAAGCTTGTTAAATAGTTACTCAATTAGAATCTTTTAAATAAGACAGACTGTTTTGTGGACATAGCCATTATCAATGTGTTTGTGATGTTCCAAATACTGAAGCAATTTTGTAATGCCATTGTAAACAAGACTACAACATATGGTATGTTGTTTATGCAAAGTATCATATTTATTGCAAGAAATGAAGTTGGACTGTAATCTAAACTTCCAGAAGTAACTGAAGCCTTTGAGAAACAAAATTCAGTCAGAAGATATTGGCAGCGTCCAGAAATAATAAGATGAGCAAGACTGAATGAAAGGAAGTTGAAGCTTTCAATTAGACTTTACATCACCACCCAACATCAAGGTAAAGAAGCATAGGAACATTGAATACTGAACTACTTCCAGGACAGTAACCATCTATTCCACTGATTTACTCATTATAAAGTATATACCTATAACAATAGGACAAAATATAACAGAAAAAGACAGGGATTTAACAAACTGTAACACTTTTCTAACACTACTTAATCTTAACATCTCAGCACTTGCCATGCATACTCATTGCATTCTGTGGCACAAGGCCGAAGTCTTCTACATTTAAAACAGATGATTGGTGGCAATTGAGTACAGAAGGCACTATGCCCCAGCAAATTACATTGTGTACACCTAACTGGGCACGTACACACATGTACCTCCCAAGTACTCCTGCTATATTTGCTCAGATCTACAACTGAGTCAACTTTCCCCATGAATCACCCTTGAAAATGAGCTTTCCAGTCTACATGTTCTGTCATTGCAACTTGCACAAATTGAAAGCAGGGAAACACAATTTATCTTCACTCATCTCATTGTGATGATGATGCTGTACACTGACCATGATGTTGCTCAACATCATCAGCTACTTCTGACAACAGTTGTTATGGTGCCAGAATGGTCTATTCACCATTGCAACTATTAAATGTCAGGATGCCAACTCAGGATGGTGAGTGGGTTACTGGGTGTAAAGAACCAGTGCCTTGACAGTTGTGGAACCAGAATTGCATCAATATCAACATCATACTTTATTTAGCAAGGAGTTGTGTAGTAGCTGAAGGTGGCATCCCATTGGCATGCAATGATCGAAGCCAGAAGAATTCACCTCATCAAAACACAATGTGTGTTCGGGTGTGGTTGGCTCATGAATGTTCAGCAGGATGGTGGCCTCAGCAGAGTCATAGCCTCAGTAGCCCTGCAGTGTGTTCCTGCATCAGAAATTCTCTGGCAGCAAGACATGCATGTACCAGACAGCCAGCACCTCTGGCAGGTCAGTTGCGAGGTGTGCCCAAGGGTGGAATGTGAACAAAGGACTCCTTGGAGGCAACCAGGAGACAGTTGATGACAGCATGGAGGAGAACCGAGCCAGATATTGGCAGCAACAGATCTGGGAGTGCCCCACAGACCAGCAGCTAATGGTGGCAGCAGCTAGTTGTAAGTGAGGCAAGGTGACCCACATTGAGCTGACAGTGGGAGTAGTTCTTGGTGTAGGCAGCAGGTGAAAACAGATGCTGCTAGTGCAGTTGAAGAGAAATAATGCTAGGTCCAGGCAGTGAGTATCTATGGCAAATTTGCCCAGCTTTGTTATGATCAGGTCACATCTCATGTCACGTGGGGACCAACACAACACAATGTTAGATTGTGGCATGAACTAACTCCACTTGGCACTGTGATGGGCTCATATCTTGCACTGTGCTGCCTCAGCATTATTCCAGCCGTACAGTGGAATTTCATAGACAGCATGCTGGCTCACCTGGTCTTGGGTTGGGAAGGATGATAGGAAAGTAAAATGTATCTGAAAAATGTGAAGAAATTTCACCTTATTAAAAATTATTGTATTACACATAGTATATAATGTAATGCTTAATTAACAAATGTTAAAGATAATTCAGAGACCAAGCATATGAAATGTAAATCCATATTAATTTTTTTAAAGAAACAAATGATTTTTAAGGGTACTTACTTCTGTTTTTGCCATTGATGTTTGCAGAATCTCACATTTTGTACTTTTATGAAACAATAATGCTTTCATTCTTAAATATAAAATGTCTGGCAGTTATTGTAGATAACCATTTTATATCACAATACTGAATTGATTAATGAATTTGTATGTTATAGATGGATGTTTTGGGAAATTGTGCTCACATTATTTGAAGGCAGAGTGACCAACGGCTCATCAAGTGTGTTGTTTGTGTATTTTATTGTTCACAAATTGAACCTACAGATCTACTTTCACCAAGTCTGATACAATATTGCCACCTTTTAGATGGAATTCACAATAGTATTTCATGGTCAAAATATACCTTCAAACAAAGATGATGATTGATAACCATCATGGTTTGATCCATCAAAGGAAATAATCATTGATGGTACAGAAATCTGAAATAATAGTGACTGAGAATTCTGAAATGATTCATCCTTAGTTTATCTCTTGCTATCAGATGTCATGAATCTTGAGCTTCCACAGTGGACATATGGTACCCATCATTAATGTTTTAATTGACAATTCTAAGAATTTTAACTACAGTAATAGTTGGGTTCTCAGGGATCATGGCATTAAGTTGGTATTATTGCATTCCACCTAGTTAAAATGTTAACATGATGTTGTCTTGCCTTGTAATGTCGTGTGCCTCTTCTCAAAAGTTCGGGAAGAATTTCAGTGTTGTAAATGGTCTTCACAGGTTTGCTGCCGGATCACATTGTGCAAATTCCACAATATTTCCTCAGAGCAACTGTCCGACATCTCTAGGTGGTTCAACCTTGCTCGTGGCTAGGTACAACTTATGGCATCCGCAAACTGGTGCCCCATTTTTAGAACACATGCTCGAAGAATGCACAGCTGCGGAAATCGCACATGCGCAGTGATTTACCATATTCAAACTCCCTCTGCCAAAAATTGCAGAGTGGCTCTCCCGCGCATGCGCTGTATGCTGCGTTTGTCAACAGTGCCGCCAGATGTTACTCACGAATGGCCGTACTAGGCCAGTGTTATGACGGGCCTGTTGTCGAAGAATCTTGATTTTCACGTCGTGATTTAATAACAGTCAATGCAGGGTTCTAGGCTGTGTATTGCTTCCTTAATGATGCAGTCCCAGAAAGATGATGCCAGGGATAAAACTTCTGTCTTTTCATAAATCATACAATGTCCTGTATTCAGGCAGTATTCCGCAATTGCCAACTTTTCTGGTTGACGAAGGCATGTATGACGCTGATGTTAAGCGCAGCGTTCTTGTACTGTGTGGCACGTCTGATCTATATACGCTGCCCCACACTAACAAGGAATCTTGTACACACCACATTTCCTCAGTCCAAGGTCATCCTTAACTGAACCCAACAGGTTTCTCAGTTTTGCAGATGGTTGAAAAACACACTTAATTCTGTATCTTCTGAGGACTCTTCTGATTCTTGACAACATGCACCAAAATATGGCAAAAAGGCCAAAGTAGTGGGTGTCTTCGTATCTTCATTCTGCTCCATAGATTGAACTCGCCTGCGCCTGAATGCATTACGTATCTGTCTCTCAGAATAACTGTTTTGTCGGAACACTGTCTTCAAATGTTGTATTGCACTCGACAGGCTCTCAGGATCAGATGCCACATGTGCTCTATGAACTAATGTACGTAACGCACTACCGCAATGAGCAGGATGATGGCAGCTTGTGGCCTGCAGATATAGACCTGTATGCATTGGCTTGCGGTAGACACTGTGTCCCAAGGTTCCATCTGCTTTCCTTCATACCAAGACATAAAGAAAAACTAAAGTACCATCTTTTTCCACTTCCATTGTGAAGTTTATATTCAGATGGAGTGAATTCAGATGCTGAATAAGTGTAGGAAGAGCATCAACACCATGTGGCCACACCACAAATGTATCATCCACATACTGCAGAAAACAAGAGGGTTTGAGAGTGGCTGACTGTAGTGCTTTTTCTTCAAAGTCCTCCATAAAATAATTGACCACGACAGGAGACAGAGGACTTCTCATTATGACACCATCCACTTGTTCAAAATATTGGTCTTGAAGTAAGAAGTATGTTGAAGTAAGCACATGTTTGAATAATGCTACTATGTCCTCCTCAAACTTGTTGCTAATGAACTCCAAAGAGTCCTGCAAGGGCACCTTTGTAAATAAAGACACAACATCGAAACTTACTAACAGATCCAATGATTGCAATCTAAGGGTTTTCAGGTGACCTATGAAATCTTCAGAGTTTTGAATGTGATGGTTGCACTTGCTTATGAAAGGTCCCAATAGTGATGTCATGTATTTGGCAACAAAATAAGTACGTGCTCCTATGTTACTTACAACGGTACGGAGAGGCACCCCATTCTTATGGATCTTGGGTAGGCCGTAGAGTCTAGGAAGAACTGCAGCCTGTTGACACAAACTCTTAGTGACTTTCACTGGAATTGAGCTCTTCCTGATGAGTTTCACAATTTTCCCCTGGATCCTACCCATCGGATCACTTTTTAATTTACTATATGCAGGATGGTTGGGGGGGTTGGGGTTGCTTGGGGGAAGAGACCAAACAGCGAGGTCATCGGTCTCATCGGATTAGGGAAGGAAGTCGGCCGTGCCCTTTCAAAGGAACCATCCCGGCATTTGCCTGGAGCGATTTAGGGAAATCACGGAAAACCTAAATCAGGATGGCCGGACGCAGGATGGTTGAGCAGTTTGTATATCTTGCTGTTATATTCTGTGTGTGAGAGAAGCACAGTATCATTTCCTTTGTCAACAGGTAAGATGACGATGTCTTGGTCTTCTCTCAATTCTCATAGAGCATTTCTTTTTAGCTGAGATAATGTTAAAGTTGGACCTCTTAGATGAAACTTGAGTCAAGATGCGGCATGTGTCATGCCTAATCTCTTTGGCAGTATCCTTAGGAAGTTTCCAATCACCCTGCTCTATTCCACTAATCATATCTCAGATGGGAATGGTCCCTGGTGTAGGTGCAAAATTCAGACCCTTCTCTAGCACCGAAACTGCAGTGTCGTCCAAAGTCGTCTCCGTGAGATTAAACATGGTACGTCTTCTTGGCAAGTATTTTTGCATTCAGGCTTCGAGTCAACCATATTTAGTCATTTGACGAACCTTAGCTTGTTGAGAAAATATTGTGGAATTTGCACAATATGATTTGGTCGCAAACCTGTGAAGACTATTTACAACACATCCTTTGGGAAAGCTTGAAGAGTCACAATTTCAATGTTGCTATCTGCATTATATACTTATACATGCAAATGCAAGTGAAGTGAATAATATTCTTTTTCAAAGTTATTAACTGTATTATGATGAAAATTGGCAGAGTAGGAAACATGAATCATGTAGATGCAATATAAAATCAGGAAAACGTTGTAAATGGCAGTATTGTGGAGCCAACCATCGAAAACATAGACATGGCCACCACTGAGACAGAAATGCAAGTACATCACCCTTAGCTGAAATAGTCTGCAACAGCAGATCGGTTTATAATTTTGTATCACAAATTATTTATATTTTTATTTTATACTTATTTATTTTTCACCTTTGAGCATTTTGCATGCTACTGATGTTAACAGTTTGTACAACTTGAACAATATGTAATGATACATGTAATAATAAAAAAAAGAAAATAGTTTGATCATGTAGATTTTTACACAGATGCACAAGTTTAAGTCAAAATTTTAGATCTACTTTTGCACAATTAAAAAAAATTCTCTATGGTATAGAAAGCCTTCTTTTTAAGCCAGTTTTGGAGAACATTTCTGAAGGTTTTTAATAAGGTAGTGTGTGCTTCTGGTGGCAGTGCATTGGACAGCTTTACTTCAGAATTTTATTGCCATTGTGAATTTTGCTTAGTACTGTAAATGGTTGGACAATCTTTTCTTTGTGATGTGTATTGTGACAATGAAAGGATTGCTTTAATTTGTAGCTCTCTTGATTCCTTTTTGTGTTGACTAGGCAACTATGTTTAAATACTAATGGGACTGTCATGACACCCAATTTCTTGAAAAGTTGCCTACAAGATACATTGTGTTTGAAAACATCTGCTATACATCTAATAGCCTTTTTCTATCACACAAAAACTCTTTTTGCCGCAGTGGAGCTGCCTCAGATTAGAGACTACGATGAGTACCACATTAACCAATATTGTGAAAGAACAGTCAAAATAATTAAAGAATAATTTTGATCGCATTGCTCAAGGTCTTGACATGAAATTCAATAAAAGACAGGATTATCAAATGAAAAATAATTTTTACCATTTAGCACAAGGTTTAGATCCATGGATGGAAAAGAATTTTAATAAAGTCACAAAAGAACAATCAAATCAAATCAGTACTTGATCAGCTCATGAAAGAGCAATCTGATCTCATCACCATGAATTTTGAAGGAATACAATCAGAAATTACAGCATTGAGAGACACATATCAAGACATACCAGTTGCAATACAGTTATCAAATAATGTGACTGTGCTAAACATGGCATGAATCACAATGG
This sequence comes from Schistocerca americana, assembly GCF_021461395.2. Lineage (NCBI taxonomy): Eukaryota > Metazoa > Arthropoda > Insecta > Orthoptera > Acrididae > Schistocerca > Schistocerca americana. The sequence continues at coordinate 950,292,890 of NC_060120.1, forward strand.
TAACATTGATATAACAACCCACAACTCTGTTTCAGAATTTAATTGTGAAGCAAGAGGGTAATCTCTGAGAGAGCTTTGACAAGCAATGGTTGAGGAGGCAAGAGACACAGATTAATGAACTGCTGAACACTGAATTAGGTACTAATGTACAAAGTGAGAGTCAAGAAGTGGTGCATTGTAGATTTTAGATTGTATTTTATTGGTCCTGTTGTCTACATAGCAGCTTATGCATAAGACATTGGACAAGTCAAGTTATAAATGTACAGACTGAAAGTCATTTCAAGGCATACATATTTAAGCTTACAATAATACACTTTACACGTAAGTATTTATATAACACATTTCATAAATTTAAATATTCTTCAATGGAGTAAAAGCAGTGATGCTGTAAATATGACTTAGAGATTTTCCAAATGTATTGACCTCAGTGATAGCTTTTATGTTTTCAGGAAGTTTGTTATAAAGCTTAACTTCCATGTGAAAGGTACCTTTTTGGCACAGTGCTGTGCTGATTTGCATGGATGCAGCACCTCTAAACATCTTGTAAAAAATGTACTGACACAGATTAAGACTGAGTTAAAGCACAACATACTCGAGTGGTGTGAAGAAATAAATGCTCAGGTCAACAGCCTGTGGCAGGATGTAGCAGCAGTGAAAGGCACTGTGCACAAACTGTCACTAGAAAGTACACGTGCAAGTGGCACATTCAGAAGTGCACATTTATACAGGGTGACACAGAATAACGGGAATGCTAGAAATGAGCAGTGGTAGCCATGGGCAGGTGGCAGCACTGTGAGTTTGTGACAGTTAGTGAGTAAACAGTCCTCCATTTCAGTAATAATGGATCAATGGAACAGACAACAGTGTGTCTTATCCATAAAAATGTTTTTATAAAAACAATGATAGTTTGGTAGCTGCGCAGAGGGGGTTTCGACATTTTTATAATTTAGGATGCCATTCCATTGAAATAAGTGATAAAATGTTGGATTATTAACTTTGAAGAGACTGGATTCACCCTCAAGAAGAAACCAACAGGATGACCAAAAAGTGTGTGTTTTTCAGCAAACATTGATGTTCTATGTGAGTCTGTCTTACGGAGCCCATGGTGCTCAATTCGTGAACAAGCAGCAGTGGTTGGAATGTCCCAGGAGAGTGTTCACAGAATTCTTCATCTTGATTCAAAATTTCATCCATACAGACTACAGATGGTTCAACAATTGAAGGACAATGATTAACACTTACGATTATGGTTCTGTCAACAAATGATAACCAAAATAAACAATGACAATGAATTTATAAACAAGTTGTGGATGTCAGATGAGGCACATTTTCACCTCACAAGTTATGTGAATAAACAGAACTACTGTTACTGGGCAAACCCAAATCCTAATGATGTTCATGAGTGCCCTTTACACGCTAGGAAAGTGACAATATGGTGTGGTGTTTCATCACATGGGATTATCGGACCATATTTTTTTGCAAATGAAAAAGGAAACACAATAGCTGTCAATGCCGATCATTATGTGGAGATGTTATGAACTTTTGTTACACCTGCATTAAACAACTTTCCGAATGTTCAAGAAGCCTGGTTTCAACAGGATGGAGTGACATGACACGCTGCACAGCAATCAATTGCATATGTGCGAGAATTGTTTGGCAACCGCCTGACCTCATGATTCGGTAACATTCCCTGACCCCTAGATCACCAGATTTATCTGTTCATGATCTTTTTTGTGGAGCTACCTCAAGAGCAAAGTCTACACAACTCAACCAAGAACCACAGATGAGTTAAAACAGAGAATTTGGGATGCAATTCACAGTATCCCAGCTGAGATGTTGCTGCGGTCAATGAGGAATCTCAACAGCAGATTTCATGAATGTATTCATACAGAAGGATGCCATCTAAAGGATGTAATTTAAAAAAAAATGATAAATGCTATCAATGTTTCGTTAATGGTAAAGTTGTAAGGTTTCAATTACTATGAATGCAATTTCTTTCCTATATCACTTCTAGTTTTATTGCATTGTGGAAATGTTCCCGTTTTTCTGTGTCACCTTGTATTACTGACACTACAAAGAGGAAATGGTACTGGTCAGACCCTTCAACGACAGTTTATTTGCACAAGTGATGACAGGTCTGACATTACCTGCTATACTTCTAGAGGAGAGCCTTTTAAAAATAGGCAGTTTCAGATGATCAAAAAAAGATCAAACTCATTACCACTTACATACAAGGAGATGGCACCCTTTAGACTATTGAAACTGTCAAAAAAACTCCAAACTTACAAGGAATTTGAAAGAGCTTTCTTAAATAAATATTGATGAGTATCCATAATGGAGTGACTCCAGAAAGAAGTATACAATCCTGAGCCCTATAACATGAAACAGGGCAGCTTAAGAAAGTACTCTGAGCATTCAATGAATGGGCGTCCACCTTATTGCATACACAAGGGACTTCAGCTGATAATATATATGAGAAAAGTACCATAACAGCTGTATCGTGATAATGACATTATTCTATCACATGACCAATTTTGGCGGCACATTACCAGCATCCTTAGGTGCCACCACTGTCAAAAGAGTATTTGATTTCCTCGGTGCATTTAGTGTGGGATCCTTGTTACTAGCACATGTGGGCTAGCCTTCATCAGGAGTCTATACTCGACACCAAATTGTCTTCAGTGTAATCACATGTACCTGATCAACCTTTTGGCAGTACCTGCCATCCTCAGGCCACACCATTACCAAAAGATTATCTGATTTCCTTGGTGCATTTACTGTGGGATCCTTGTTACTAGCACGTGTGGGCTAGTTTTAATCAGGACTCTACACTCAACAAAAAAATGGCTCTGAGCACTATGGGACTTAACATCTGAGGTCATCAGTCCCCTAGACTTAGAACTACTTATACCTAACTAACCTAAGGATATCACACACATCCATGCCCGAGGCAGGATTCGAACCTGCGACCGTAGCAGCAGCGCGGTTCCAGACTGAAGTGCCTAGAACCGCTCAGCCACAGCGGCCGGCCTACACTCAACACTGTGTTGTTTCCAAAGCAATCACATGTACCTAACTAAGGTTGGTTAGGTACAGCCACACAGCAGACCTGCAACACTAAACAGACTGCATCATCAAAATTGCAATTTGCACCTTAGCTGAAAGTGCAGGAACAATCAGCAGCACAACATGGGACAAAGCAACAACCAACACAGAAATGGTAACCATAACTGGCAAAATAGAATTGATAATTCATGGGGGTACCACATGCCAAACAACATGGGACCACCCCAGGTAAATAACCCAAACATGGGGGATAGGCACAGACCTAATCCCAGTAACCAGCCCACCACTCAGCTCACTCCCCCCATGGGCTGTAACAGAGTGGTGCCAGGTCACGCCACCCCCAGTACATTGTGCTACATGGAGGCAGTTCTTTGTGTGCTGGTGAAGTCCACACACGTGCTCCCATGGGCACTGTGGTGTTGGCCTGGTGCGAAATTGTTTCAGGGTTGCTTACTGGGTTGACATGCGGGAGTGAACTGGCCTCTCTATATCCTGTGTAATGCTGTGCACAGTAGTCATTCCCCAGTGGGCAGCATGCAGGAGGTTTATGAAACACTAACACAGTGGTAGCAGGGTGACCACCTGGCAGTCGTCTGTTATCCACATCAGTACTCCATATGCTATGTAAATCCTATTTTTGGGAGAAAAGTGTGTGCAGAGGTCTGGAGGGGATTGGGATGCGAGGCATTCCGGGCAACATTGGTGACTATATCTCAAAATTTGCTTCAGAAGATGTCCTCAGCCATGTTCTTTACAATTATGACTGCTGTCAGGGAAGAATCTGGTAGGTGGCTTTGTAGATTGTCATTGACATAGAAACAGTGTTCCCCAACAGTCAAATGTGGGAGCTGACCCTGCAGGTAGTCTGGATAGGGCATGTCATATGACAATGAATTGTGTAAGTATAATTACTTAGGAAGAAGGCCTGGAATTGGTCCATTTTTTCTGGAAGTCAGCTGTTAGGGTTGGACAAGGAAATGAGTGATTTATTGTCAGTAATACTCTGTACCTTAACTAAAAGTGTGGAATTTATGAACACCAAATTTGTTCGCAAGGGCCTGTTTTTTTTATTTGAGTATAGTATATCTGCCCTGAAATTAGCGTTTTAAATGTGTGTATTTGTGATTGGTTGTTCATGCCCATCAGTGCTTTTGTGAGAAAGGATGGCCCTGATGCCATGTTGAGAGGCCAGGATAAGACATTTTCATAGATTATAGGCCACCAGAGAAGGAGCAGACTTTAGATATTATTTTGACTATAGAGAAAATTCCTGACACTGCTCTGATCCTTCATGTTTAGTATCTTTCTTATGTAAATTACTAAGAGGTCTCACAATCTAGATGACACTCGGTATGAATTTGCTGTAGTAATTGGTTTTGCAGGGAAATAATTGAAGGTCTTTTAAGTTTGTAGTCATTTTATTTTTTACTGAGGCTTCCACATGTTGCTAAGTTGGCTGTGGTCTGTTACAATCCAATGTATGGCCTTGGTTTTACATTTGCTGGCTGTGGTCTGTTACAATCCAATGTATGGCCTTGGTTTTACATTTGCTCTTGACAGAATTCACACTTTTGTAGATTGCACTTTAGTCAATTTTGTTTTAAGTTTTGATGTAAGTTAGCAAGATGTTGCTCTCTTGTAGTGCTGCTTACCAATATATCATCAAAATAGTTTACTGTATTCAGAATTTTTTGAATTAGCTGCTCCAAAAAAAAAAAAACGCTGGAAAATTGCTGGTGTGCTAACAATTCTGAATGGCAACCTGTTCTCTCAGTATAGTTAAATGAGGTGTTAATAACTACAAATAGGTATGACTGTGCATATAGTGGCAGTTGTAAGTATGTTTAGGATAAATCAATTTTGGAGAAGCACTGGGCACATGACAGTTTAGGCATGAACTCTTCTGGTCTTAGTATGGGATAGATGTCAGTCATTGATTGTACATTTAAGGTTCCTGTAAAGTAGCCACAAATACAAAGGGAATCATGTGGCTTGCTTAAAGTTACCAAAGGAGTTACATGTTGACTTGATGTGATTGTCTTGTCACCTCAGACCATCTAATCCCATCCACCAAACTATACCCTGAAGGCTGGATCCAGCCTGGGACATCAGTTCATCCGGCCTGCCAACAGTACTTGAATTTGCTTGATAAAATGTATGGAACATAAAATATTGTGATACAATTTAAATATCATATTTACAATACTAGGACATCATCACACATGTGGAGACCTCTTGGAAGCTATGTGTCTTAAATTTGCTATGTTCAGTTTCAAATTATATTATCTAAAATTCTTGTTTATTGTAATGTTTAGTTATTTTGCGTCATCACAAGATTTGTGAATTTTCAGATCCCATTTACTTCACCATACATTATGGTTACTTACAAAAGCTAACACTGTGTGTAGCATTCTCAATAAAGAATGGGGAGCAAAGAACTTCTCTGTGGAAATGAAGGAGCAGAAAACTACTTGTGTTATATGTAGTGAAAGAATACAGTCTTAGGCATCACTATGAAACAAAACACCTATCAACATAGTCCAAGTTTTCCGGAAAGTTACACTCTGAGAAATAATGACTGACTGACTGACTGATTGAGTGATTGACTCACTGCTTTGTTAAACCATGAAACAATTTACATTGTATGGATTTTGTGATGTAAAACATGGAATTTTTTATAGCTTAGTATTAATTTCTTACATAGTAACTGACAATAAATTTTTTAAATCTAATTATGTTTGGTGTTTTTTATAATCTTAGCTAATTATTATTTCTATATACAAAGGAAGGCAATGGCAAACCACCTCCACTAGGACCTTGTCTAGTACGGCGGTGCGGCTCTCCCGCATCGTTCCCCTACGCTCCGTCACGGAGTATGGGACTTCATCATTATCGTCATACAAATTATAAACAGTACTTCTTACAATAGATAACTTGTTTTAATTTAGGTAATCCATTACCCAATAAAAAATTTTATCTTGTAAATAATCTTTCAGTTTTGTTTTGAAAGAGTAGACAGTGTCCATGTCTTTTATGTGCTGTAGTAATTTGTTACATAATATGATGACATTGTACAATAAACTCTGCTGAGTTTTAACTTTACTTTTTCTGTCCAGATGCAAATTGCAGCAGTTTCTGTGTTTATAATCATGTACTAAGCAATTTTTAATATTGTTCAATATTTTTTTAATGTTTGAGGCAGTGAGCTATATTTCCACACTTGGTCATTATGCGTATTACTCTTCTTTGCAGTCTGAATACAGCTTGAATATTTTTCTTATTCTCTCTCCAAAAAATTATGCCGTAGCAAGCAAAATACACTGATCTGATACATGAAATATCACGTACTGATTTAAGAATTTGGAGGGCATTGTATGCTGTAGAGATTCTATTGCTAATTGTTTAATTGACAATCAACATGCATTCCCAGAAATTTAGTGCATTCTGTACACTGTATAACTTCATTATTTATTTTCAGGTTGTTGTAATCTGGCTTTTTGTTTATTTGAAAGTTCCTAGTGCTTGTTTTCTTTGTATTAAGAGCAACTTTATTGCTCATTGTCCACTCATATACACTGCTAAGTGTTTCTTCAGCTTTCTCTCTTAGTGCTTCTAGTGCTTTGTCAGTGATAAGTATGTTAGAGTCATCTGCAAACAATATTGTTTATCCATGCTTGATACATTATGGGAAATCATTTATTTAAATTAGGATCAGTACTGGACTCAGCACGCTACCCTGTGGTACCCCTATGTTTATATATTTAGGATCAGAAGTATGTTTGTGAATACATTGGGAGCTACTTGATATATGTGTAATTTCAGTCACCTGCACTCTATTTTCTAGATATGACTGAAAACAGTTTTTCACCACCATCCTTATTCCCAGTTCATCTGGCTTCTTTAATACTATTTTGTGGGTAACTGTGTCAAAAGCTTTAGTTAGCTCAAGGAATATACCTGTTGTACAATTCTTTTTATCCAATGCATCTAGGACATGTTTTTTTAGGTATGCTGGTGCTGATTCAATACGTTTCTCAGATCAGAAGTCGAACTGGTCACTTGAAAGGATGTCATATTTATTTAAATGAATTCATAAGTCTACCTTTTACCACAGTCTCTATTATTTCTCCAAAGCAAGAGAGTAGTGAGAGTGGCCTATTATTTTCTATATTTTCAGTTACCTTAGTGGAAGAGAAGTAGTAATTTAGCATATTTTACGCAGTAAGGAAAGCAACCATGTTGATTTATAATGTCAGTTAATGGTGATGGTAGGCTCTCTATACAGTCTTTAATCAGACAAGTTGGTACTTCATCCAAACTTGTTGAAGTTTTGTGTTTTGGTTTGTGAATTGCTTCATAGACTTCCTCCTTTGTTGTAGACAGTAATATCATTGAACTTGGTACACATGTGTTTAGCTTTTTGACATAAAGGTCTGTTTACATTTTTCCTGTAATTTTGCTCTGATACTGCTAAAGTACTTATGTATATAGTTTGCTAAATCTTTTGGGTCTTTTATTAGAGTCCCTTTGTCTTTGATTTTTATGTTTCATTTGTTCATCTTTCTGGTACCTGTTTCCTGCTTTACAGTCTACCATACTGCTTTGTTTTTGTTTCCAGCAGTGAGTATCAGTTTGGATAACCTCATCCATGATTTCTAAAAAATCAGCAAAGGATTTCAGGGGGATCTGTTGTTGTTTGAAGTACAAGTGGAAAGGGAAAACTTATATTATTTTCACTTTTTCAAAGAGTTTTGTGTTACATTCCCTGAAGATGTCAACCTTGATTTCTGGGAAAAGAATTCGTGACTTGAAGCACTTTTTGAGAGATTTTCAGATTGTGATGTTCATCTATTTCAGAATCCATTTGACTGTAACCTCAATGATGTGCCAGTTGAACTACAGTTGGAGCTCATTGATTTGCAAGCAAATGACTAATTGAAAAAGAAGCACAGAGAAGGTTCAAATGGTTCAAATGGCTCTGAGCACTATGGGACTTAACATCTGAGGTCATCAGTCCCCTAGAATTTAGAACTACTTAAACCTAACTAACCTAAGGACATCACACACATCCATGCCCGAGGCAGGATTCGAACCTGCGATCGTAGCAGTCCCGTGGTTCCAGACTGAAGCACCTAGAACCGCTCGGCCACCACGGCCAGCACACAGAGAAGGAAAACTTATTGTTTGCTGCTTACCTGAAGTTAACATAACAATGAAAATAATGAATTTTTGGCCAACTTATGTAACTGTATAGATAAAAAAATCTACTCACCAAGTGGCAGCAGCAGAACAAACATATATAAAAAAAAAAGATTTTATGCATGCAAGCTTTTGGAGCCAGTGGCTCCTCTTTCTGGCAGGAGGATTGAAGGGGAAGGAAGAGGGGTGAAGGAAAAGGACTGGAGAAGTTTAAGAACAGGGGTACAGATTCAGAAAGTCATCCAGAAACCCAGGTCAGGGGAGACTTAGCGGATGGAATGACTTCTCATCTCTGATTTTAAATTGTTTGATTGTTCTTTACATTGTGTACAAGATTTTTAGCTGTGGTTGCCTGACCTATACGGTCATTTGTATTTTTTCAAGAGCTTCTGTTCCACTTCCTCCAAGTTTTACTGTTCATAAAAATCAGCCATTGCAAAAATGGCAATCACACAAAATAGTTGTCACTATAAACTCTGCCAAAACTAGTCTTGACTTCTTTCAGCAATGGTGCTCAACTTACTGACTCTGGAATGTTCACTCTATGTACTCCTAGTGGCTGAACCTGGTACTACAAATGCTCTGCCCACCAAAAAATTAGTCTGGTTGCTTTTGGGTATGCCTCGTATATTGCAGACTATTCACCTTTCTGTCTGAGGACACGCATATAGGAGAAACATCAGTTTATTTTAGTATTCTAGGTAGCTCAGTTGTCAGTGTGTCTGACTGCTATTTGGAGGACTGGAGTTCAATTCCTGGTACTACCAGAGATTTTTCCTTGGTGAGAGGACTGAAACTGAGAACTTACAGTACGAGTGGTGAGAAGTAGCAGCTCCAAGGTCTGGAAAGCTGACAATGACCAGGAGGACAGTCTGCTGACACTATGCCCCTCCACACTGCATTTGAATGACACCATTGGTGGAGGACGACATGGTGACCAGTCACTACTGAATGGCCTGACAGGGCTAGCAAGGGAGCTTTAAGTCTTTTGGTATTTTATACCATTACATGGCATTACACCCCAAATGATTTTAATGAGAAAGGATATGACATTTTTTCATTGTGTAGAAATGCATAATTTTACATGTTTGTATATTTCAAGCAGGTTTCCAATATTTACACCTCTTTGAAATCTTATCAAGATTTACTTGAATACTTCTGAAGCTTTTTTTCAGACAGTAGTTCTTTATAGATAACTAAATCATCTGCAAAAATCTGATGTTGCTATTTATACTGTCAGCCAGGTAATTAATATACAACATGAACAACAAGTGTCTCAACCTACTTCCTGCAGCATGCCTCAATTTACTTCTACTTCTATCGATGACTCTCCATCAAAGATAACTTGCTGTGTCCTGTTTACCCAGAAATCTTCATTGTAGTCACAAATTTTGCTTAAAATTAATATGATCACTCATTAGAAAATGCTGATATAGCACTTTTTAGAAGTCAAAAACTACTGCATCCATCTGATTTCCTTAATTCACAGATTTCAGGACATCTTGTGAGAAAAGTGCAAGCTAGTATCTGCATGATCCATGTTTTCACAATCTGTTCTGATTGGCATGGAGGTCATTTTGTTCAAAATATCTCATTACATTTGAGCCCAGAAGACACTACATGATTCTACAATAGATGGATGCCAGTGAGATTTTATGATAGTTTTGTGCATCAGTTCTGTTACCGTTCATGTAGACTGTTCCTACCTGTTCTTTTTTTTCACTCACTGGGCAGGATTTATTGTTCAAGGGATATTGCATGTTATGGTTAAAAATCAGGCTAACTCAGCTGTAAATTCTGTATAGAATCTGACAGAGATCCCATCAGACCCTGGTGACATGTTTAATTTTAGCTGTTTGTCAATGCCACTGACACTAATATCTGTATCATTCACATTTCCAAAAGTGTGAGAAGTAATTGGGGCAGTACATCTGTATCTTCCTTAGCAAAGCAACATTTGAAAATGAAGTTCAGTATTGATTCTTTTATCATCCTCAATTTCAGTTCCTGTGTCATCCCTGAATGTCTCAAAATTAGGTTCGGTGCCACTGATAGTGATTTCCTTCGCACATGACCAGTATTGCCTTGGATTTTGTATGCAAGTTTGTGAAAATATTCTGTTACAGTAGTCACTGAAAGCTTCTCGCATTGGCCTCTTGGCAATCAAAAGCATTTCATTCAAATGATGTAGGGTTACATTAATACACTCATGTTCAAAAAAAAGCAGAACATCTTGAAGAGCTAGTGATAAACTTACATATTCACAGGACATGTACATTAGTATGTTCTGCAGAAATGATTTTAGCATTTGAACCATGTCAGACCTCGAGCTCGAGGTTAACATCGATATCGCAGCGCAAGACCACCTACCGGTAAAATGTGCCTGTGGCTCTCGTTATTTCTATAAACCAAAGGTCATGGATCAGTGTGACTTGAGCAGATGTGCAGGATGCCTTGCACAAACATGCATGAACCATATCATCGCTCATGTGGGACGAAGTGTTTCGGCAGTGCAAAGGGTGTGTACAGAATAGTTCTGGAAGGTCGTAAAGTATGAGGAGATGGATCAGATCGAACAACCCAGACCCCTCCACCCCGAGAAGATCGACACCTTATCTGAATGGAATTGCAGGATAGATCTGGGTCCTCATCAGCTCTGATGTAACAGTGGAACACATCATCATTTTCAGTGCTGACAGTCTGTCGCTGTTTATTATGGCATGGGTTATGTGTGCATCATCCATTTCTCTGCCTACCTTTGATGAATGTGCAGAAACATGCTAGACAACAATGGAGTATGGAACGATGTCACTGGGGACAGTAACAGCATCAGATAGTGTTCTCGGATGAATCTGGGTTCTGTTTATGTGAAAATGATGGCCACATTTTGGTTCACTGCAGACACGGGGAGCAGCATCATAGTGACTGCATTTGCACAAAACATACAGCGCCAATTCAATGCCTGATGGTGTGCGGTGTTATTGAGTACAACAACAAATCACCGTTGGTGGATGTCCAGGCCACAGTGACCAGTGTGACCTACATGAATAACATCCTGTGACCTGTAGCCATACCCTTTCTGCACAACACCCCAGATGCCATTTTCAGCAATACAATGCATGACCATGTTTCTACACAGATATGTGCCTTCTTGGTGTCACAGGATGTCAACCTTTTGCCCTGGACTGCCAGATCACCAGACTTGTCACCAATCGAAAATGTGTGGGACAGGTGAAACAACAGGTGCAGCATTGTGACCATTGCCAACCAACACAGATGAACCTTGGAACCAGGCGAATGCAGCATGGATGGCTGTACCACAGGACGTCATTAGCACCTTATATGCACTGATGCTATTGCGCATGGAACGAGTTATCAGGGCCTATGGCAGACCCTGTGCCTACTAGGCAGCAGGACATGTAATGAACTGAGGTGACTGAAATGCTGATCATTTCTGCAGATCATACTAAGGCACATGTCCTCTGAAAATGAATGTCCTATCTAGTCATTCAAAGTGTTCTGCTTTTTTTTCTGAACATGAGTTTATTTGGCAAACAGCAAAACTTATCAAACACCGACCAGCAGATAGGCTGCAAAATCTAGGTGAGTTGTTTCTTCTAAGTAGTACTGGCTGTCAGCTCCATCACTTTAAAGTGTGTTGGAAAGGATACAAGAACCTAAAGGAAAAGGATGACTGACCTATACCTGAGAGAAATATGAGAACACATAAATAAGGATGCTATCATTGTGGATAGTTAGATGATTCTGTAGACGTAATCTTTCTGCAGAAAGAGATGTATCTTGATGATAACTATAGAAGTAGTTATCATTAGTTTTGAGCTTCCTCCAAAATAGCAAAGTGGATGAATTTACCTGAGTTTGTTAATCTGTTCTGTGTGCTAACTAAAAGATGGAACAAGAAAGAGGCAAACATCTAAGTTTTGTATGCTATTCCTAAGGACTGGAAAGATAGGTAACTGATTACAGAATGCCAGACAACAAAGGATTGTTAGTTGTTCAATACATGTGACTCCTCTGATTTGGTGGCTGCCTCATAAATGCTGAAGGTGTCTAATTTGGAAACTGGCCTCATAGCAACGGATGTCTTTCTTAAAATGAATTAAAGATATGCAAGTTTACTAGAGTTTCATATACTCTTCTTATTGGAAGTATGAATTAAGTTCCCTAAAATTTTGAGGGTTAGCACACATCTGATGATTTCGAAAAGTGTAATAACTATGACTAGTAAAGTCTGAGCTCTGCAACAAATATAGTTGGCTGAATGAAATATGGAAGATTAAACTAAAAGGACTACTGGATTACAGTCCTATTAATGTATAGTACACTAGTATAAAATGAAGATATATTGTAAAACTGTTTAATGATCTGTATTGATGATAAATGTTTATTATCTGAGGTTTCATATTCATGGTAAGAGAATGATTGCCTGGTAGAGGTATGAAACACATAATGAAAGTGGTGGGAGGTCAAAGAAATGCCTATGACTAATGGTTTATGATTCATTGTAGGGCATTTCGCCTGTAATAACCATGAATAATTGTATTTATTACAAATAAGATGCAATTACAGCTGTTATCATGCCTCAAGTACATACAAGCTGTTGATACTTTAGTTACAAAGGTTAAAACTAGTTTTGAACTTTAAATGGTCATTGTTTATTTGCATTTCACTATAGTGACAACATTATTTGTATTAAGGGGATGAATCTGTAGGGTAACATATCACTTTGGTGAAGTGATGTGCATCACAAGTGTTTACCAAACTGATGACTGACAAGTGCCACCGTAAAAAGTTTCTTTAGGCTGTGAATTGGTGTAGCCTGCTGCTCACATGTGTTTTTCATTTGTGTACATGAATTCTGGAACGTATTTATGCAGCTTATCTATAAGCTAGTGTAGTGTTACTTGCCGTTTAGGCAAACAACATTTCTCATTCAAAATTTATGACAAAGAAAGACAATTGTGACAATATAGTAAAGTAGGCTTAGATGGGGTAGGGAATAAGGTCCAAAACACATACTGTGTGTGTTCATTTTGTTTCATGTTTGTGCAGAGTTGAATGGAGAGGTGTGCAGTTCGAGTAATCAGCAAGGCATGATGGTGAGTAAATTGTCTTTGCCTGCTGTAGAAGGGACCTTTTATGTTTTGGTGTCGTGACTTGGCAGTGTCTTGAGCGTTAAGGAGCAGATTTCCATCCTCTCCAAGAATGAAAAGAGCAAAGAACAAAAGAAGGTCTAACATGTTGAGCCTTCAAGGCAGATGTTGTATTTAATTTATATTGTATCTGCTTCAAGTTACGAAGTAATCATGATCTGTACACCCACTGAAACACATACGCGGGTCAATGAAGAAATTTTGACATCATTTCATAATTAGAGTACATATCAGTTTTTCCTTCCACCAATAACCGCTGCAAAACACATAAGGAAGATAATCAATGATGACTGAATTGCAGTGAAGGTAAATTAACACACTATACTTCAGATGACATAACATGAAAATATTACAACTTGGCTGCAAACACATAAGAAGAGGGTCAACAACAGTTCACTGGAATGATGATAGAAATGTTACTACATTTGTGGTGCTGGTTGGGCAGTTTATTCCATGTTGTGGGTCCTGCCTTTGAGATATGAAGTAAGCCATGGAAGGAGGACAGCCATGACAATCCCAATGACGTTACAGGGACAAGAGAAAAATTGCTATCTGTATATTCAATTTACCAATTGGTAATTAAGACAGACCATTTTGGACATAGTCCATATAAATGTATTTGTGATGTTCCAAATAATGAGGCAACTTTTTTATGCATGGTCATTGTAAGTGAGAGTTAAGGATATGACACATTGTTTGTAAGATGCATAGTATTTGTTTTGAGAATTTGGATGTTGGATTGTACTCTTAACTTCCAACAATCATTGCAGCACTTCAAGAAATGAAATCCAATCAAGAATTAATGGTGACTGTGAATAAATAGCCAAGTGAGAAAAACTGGATACTAGGAAATCACAAATTCCAAGCAGACTTCACCTCACCAGTCAATATCATGATAAAAATGTAGTGGAACGTTGCAACATAATGTCTTTTTTGTGTTACCTGGAAGCATTGACAAATATAGGAGGTTGATCAGATATTCAGTGGTTGCAAGTATCGAAATTGCAGTTGGTTGGGGAGCCAACAGTGTTTGTCAGGTGTAGAGTGGGATTAAAGAATGCACAGGCATTAAAACAGTTAATGGAAGGCAGCCTGCAGTGCTATGAAAAACACCACAGCATGAAGTTTTTCCGTGAGTAGTTGAGTAATGTAACTAAAAGACACGAGTCCAGTGGGAGGTTTCGCAGACAGAATAATGTAAGAGTAATGGCCTGAAATAAGAATTAAGGAGGATTGATGAAGCAAAGAAAGTTATACTCCAAGAAGCTGAAAATATGGCACTAGATGGCTTCTTGAGGAGCTTGTCTCCCAATGTGTCAAGATATGTTCAAGCGGGTACCCCTAAAGACCTGTACACTACTGTCAGATTAGCTAAAGAGTTTGAGGAAATTGATATAGCAATAAGGGTGTGGGGCAAATGAGGAGTGTTTTCCACTAATGTGAAGAGGCAATGTAGGCAGCCTCAATGGAGTAAGAATGGTGTGGGTAGACGCCATCAACGGGATTAAAGAAGCAATGGTGGGAATAGCCAAGATGGAAATGGATAAGGCTTGAACATAAAAGGGAACTTCAGATCTGCCAAGTGGTGTTCCTATTAAGTTTTGATGCTAAAGATATGTATGCAGATGCGGAATGTCATATAGTGGGGATGGTGAAAGGAAAGAAATATGCTTCTGTTAGACACAGGGCACGGGTGTCAATGGCGAGTCAAGATCTTCTGGAACCGTAAAACCCACCATGTTATAGGTTGGGAGACAATAACACGAAGACATTGGTGTCAGTCTTACTGAATATTCAGTTTGAGTTGGCTAATTTTGAACAGTGTGTGTAGGTAGTGCTTCATGTAAGTGAAGGTTACTGTACGATCCTGGGGTTGGGCTTTCTCTTAAAACATAAGGCAAAAACTGACCTTCAGTGACATACAGTGGAACTGTCACCAGTGAAATACTGTCACAAGGTTCCACTACCGTAAGAGATGGACCAATAAAACTGCGTACAAAAACACCATGGCTTGATTAATATGATCTGTGCCACAGGGCACCAGGAAGTCACTTTTAGGTGAATATAGAACCTGAGTTTCCTGTTGATATGTATCATACAGTCACTAGAACAGAACAGCGTTTTGTGATAAGGAGCATTGTATACTGGTAAAATGGTATCCGTAAATATAGAAAATTTTGACACCCGTGGAATAAAACACACAATGAACTGTTTGTAGCAAATTCAGACATCCTACAGGAAGATGATTGGGGCACATTAGATGTGGAGCATAATCAGACACTGGCTGCCACTGAAACTGCATTACATAAGAAAGAAAAGTATCTAAAAGAACCAGAAAGACTGTCATTCGAGAGATTACTATGAAAGTTTTGGGTTATTTTATCCTCAGGGCACTTTTCTGGCAAAACCTGTAATACAACACTGAATCTCAACAGGACACAAAGCACTGGTTCATTGGAAGTTGTATCATACACCTCAGCATTTACAATAGATTATGGAGGATTGCATTAACCAGCAACTAGCCAATGGAACAACAGAGGAGGATAGCACGAGGCCCTGGGGGACTACCTGTCATAGTCGTGGCAAGGAAGTTGGCAGCTGGTTCTAAGTAGTACAGCTTTTGCTGTGATTATTAACATTTTAATAATAAGGTAGTAACTAGTGTGTACCCCATGCTCAGTATCAAGGAGGTTATTGATAATTTGTGGCAGTGCCAGTATTTCTCTACCATGGAATGAAGGCCAATGACAGCTTTCTCGGTCCTCATTCATATTGAGGAATGCGTCAGCAGCATTTCAACAGCTGCTGGATGTAGTACCGAGAGGGTTTAAACTTCAGCAACGCTTAATGTACCTCGATGAAATAACTATTATCTTGAGGGATGTGGAAGAACATGTGCAGCAGTTGAGAGAGGTTTTTATAAGGTTATATGCTGTGTGTCTTACACTGAGCACAGAGAAGTGTCATTTTGCCTTAGAGGAGATGGGATACAAAGGGCATGTAATTAGCAAGGAAGGAGTGAGGGCAGATGCATAGTTGGTACAAGCAGTTCACAATTTCCTGGATTCTAGGATGGATAAGGAGCTACAATTATTTTTAAGGCTCTCAAATTAGTATAGGAAATTTGTGATGAGATTTGTCACTCATGCAACTGTTGAAAAAAGGTTGAAATTCTATTGGACAGAGTGCCATGTAGTTTTGACATCAAACCCAGTGTTGATTTTTGCAGACTATCAGAAGTAGTTTGTACTATCATGTGATGCTTCCAATCAGGCATTAGAGTGTGTTTTGCATCAGGTCATAAATGGTGAGGAACATTCTATGGTTTACACTTTGTAACAATTGAATAAAGCAGAAAAGCACTATTCCAAGACAGAAAAAGAGATTCTCAGTTTAATATTAGGGGTCATGTATTCTCAGTGTTATTTATATCAGAAAAAATTCAAAGTAATGACCAATCATGTAGTTCTAAAGAGGTTGTTCGGATTGAAGGGCTCTTCTAGCAGGCTCACAAGGTGAACTTTGAGGTTACGTGAATTTGATTATGAAGTTGTGCATCAGCCAGGTAAGAAGCATGGAAACGCAGATGGGTTGAGCAGAAAAGTAGTAGTAGTTCAGATACTGGGACACAGCATCACTGAGTGGCAAGCAGTCCAAACTGCTGATGTTGAGTGCAAGCTGTACATGATGCAGCCACAGTTCAGTGTCTGTGACGGCTTATTATGTAAGACCACTAGGTTAGGGCACTGTGTAATGTTGCAGCTAAGCTCAGGGAAGAAGTTTTAAGGGAAACAATACAAACACCACATGCTATCTGGCAATGGAGGTTGGAGGGCAATGAAATTGAGAGTAGCAGAACGGTACTCTTGGAAGGGGAGAAAAAGATGTGGATCAATATGTAAAGAACAGTGTGCACTGTGAGTGGACGTCATCCATGAGGGAATGTCATTACAAAGCTTACTGGAAGCAATAAAACCATCTGAAATGATTTAGGTGGAAGTTAGGTCTGTTTTACCTGACTCCAGTGAGAAATGGTTCAGTTTAAGCAATTGTTGACCACTTTTCGTGGTAAATGGAAATGTTACCATACTGAATCCACAAGCAATGGTTAGCAACTGACTGCTCAAGTTTGATATACTTGAGAAGGTAAGCACAGACCAAGGGACAAATTTCATGTTGTACTTGATAAAACAGCCATGTAATTTGCTATGGGTTTGGAAAGTAAGAAGTAGTCTGCTGCACCCGCAAACCAAAGGTAGAACAGAGCACATGCATCAAACTATTGGTAAGATGCTGAGTCACTATCTAACCTCTCACCACAATGAGAGGGACATGTACGTATCATTCAACATGGCAGCATACAACTTGAAGGTTCATACTGGTATTGTGCTATCCCCTTATGGATTGGTGTATGGGAGGGAGATTAAGGTCATCAAACCAAAGATTGGTAAGGATGGAGAGCTGGTTTATAGTTTTGACACTAAGGGTCTCTTGAACTGCAAGGGGCAGTGGGAAAGTGCATGGGGAAGTAAACCCAGTATAGAGTAGGTCATTGGGTAACTTTATCAAGCCCTTGTACCCCGAAAGATAAAAAGAAAAAAAAAAAAAAGAAAAAGAAAAAAGTGACAACATATTAGGGCCATATCAGGTAATAGAGACATCTGCACCAGTAAACATTAAGATGTAGTTGCTGCCTAGAATGATGACAGTTCATTTTGGATGCCTGTGACCATTTCAAGGTGCTCCAGAGTCATTGCCACTCAAATCAACATCCACAATAAAGAGAAAGGGCACAAGATGTGAAAAGAGGGTGAGTGTGAAGTTGTTATGCAACCTGTGCAAGAAGATCATACAGATTAAGGCCAAGAAAATGAGGGGTGAAATTAGGGATACTTTGTGATATATTGTGGTGTAATTATGGACTTGTGAAGCAGTAATGTGAGGATGGTGTGGTTTTCAGAAGCAGCAAGGTTTAATGAAGAGGGTGTGTGGAATATATTTTGTATAAGCAGCTGTTATTAATTATAAATTTCAAGTGTATGTTTAATGTAGGTGTAAGGAGTATATCAGGAGACAGCAGATCTTTCCACAGGGTGGAGGCAGAGTAGCTGTAGCTCCCTGTTCTCAGGTTGCTGGATACCAGGGATAAGGGATGAAGTGGATTCTAGTTGTGTCTGTGCTTCACCACTTCACCATGGCAGGAGTGGTGGTGGTGGTGGTGGTAGTACAAGATCAGTATCAGGGCAGTGGAGTGCTGTTATTGGGTAAGAGATGTGGTTCTCACTAGTCATCAGTGGGCGTTGAAACTGGTTATCTGTGTATGGGAGATGAGAAATGAGGTGAGGAGATTGGAGAACATGTTTGCAGCACTGCGATGCAATATTGAAAAGAAAGACGAGGCATAGCACCAGCCAGCTAAGTGAACTCCCAGTAGTACAGACCAAAGTAGATTAGGTCACCAGTCACCTACAAATAACAAAAAGGAAATGGAGAGCATGAATATTGTTGTGTGCATGAAAATTGCAATAGAAGTAATGTTAAGAAGTGTATTTATGTAGATTGCACAAAGCTCTATTGCACAGGGCATGGAGCTCATGGCTAACATTAAGTAACATTGGGAGACGTGCCATGATGGCAGGATTAAGAGTGAAAGGGCAATAGCAGTTGCAAGTTGTGTCATAAATACTTCCACGAAACTACTACTTGTAAACTTAGAAGGACTGTGGAGTGTACAAATGTGAAGCCAAGGAACTAAACTGTAGAGTAAATTCACAGCCTCTGAACCTTGTGGTTAAAAGGGAACTTATAAAATGTTGTGCACTGTGTCCACACATGTTAAGTTCTGTTTCAGACCCATCTAAGGTAGAGACCAGGCACCCAGGTCTTCCAAAGAGAGGAGGTAATATAAGGCTGCCACTTTTTTTGGGAATTACTCAGAAGCTAGCAGTTCAGCCATAGCAGTGGAAGGCAGCTGACATTCAGGTATGCCGAGTGCGGCATCAGGGTGGTTTATACAGCACAAGGTGGACCAGGTCATGAACCACTGTACTGCAGCTGCTACACGAAAGCAATGTTCTTGCAGAGCGAGGCAAGCTGTTACCACAACCCAGGCCACGGATTTGTGGTATCGAGTGCAGCTGGAAAAAGTTCATCAGCAATTTGGGCTGTAAACGGGTATAAAAATCATCAGCAGTCTAGTAGTGTGTGTAGGGATGAGAGGACCATGATGGAACATGAAGTGAATAGGATGAATCCAGACTTCCACTGCCACACCTTCTTGTAGTGCCAACTCATCCTCATTGGACTTGGTATTACTCTACCTGTGAGCTGCCTCCTCGTTCACTTCAGCAGCTGCAACATTTCTGCCCTGGAGGACAGAGGAACGAGATGCAGGTGGTACAGCCACCCACCATTCTGTGCTGGTTCGGACACCGTGCGCCATCACCTGCTGGGGTGAGCTCCACCACCTCAAGCTGACATCCCTTGCATGTAACTTGGCAGTGTTCTGTGCCACTGGCTCTGACTGCATGTGGCTGAATCCCACTTATGGGGGCTGCCTGCTGCTTCATAAGCTACTGGAGTCAGCACTGCCAGGCGACAAGGTCACTGTGTTGTTGCCATCAGCTCGCTGCTGCTATTCCCTGACTTCATCACGTGCAGCAATGGGAGGGAGAGGATTGTGTGTGGCCATCACCTTCACCAAGGCACTATGAATGTAGTCAAATGACTGTTAATAAAATGTTTTGCCTTTGGACACTGTTTGACTATGCAGCTAACAGCCTCTTCCCACAACCTCGCCACAACCCAGCCCTGCACAGAAGTGGTTCTACACATCCGGACTGCTTCATTTTGAACAGAATGAACCGAGAAAGTACTCCCAACACTAAATGTAAAAGAAGAAGAGTAACAATGAAATACTTAGTTGTGGAACTGGCATAAGATATTAAACCACATAATACTGTTATACACCGTTTCAATGAGATACTACTTATGAAGGAAAGACTCTTGTATACACTATGTGACCTGAAGTATCCAGACACCAGGCTGAAAATGACTTACAAGTTCGTGGCGCCCTCCATTGGTAATTCTGAAATTCAATATGGTGTTGGCCCACCCTCAGCCTTGACTACAGCTTCCACTCTCGCAGGCATATGTTCAATCAGATGCTGGACGGTTTCTTGGGGAATGGCAGCCCATTCTTCACAGAGTCCTGAACTGAGGAGAGGTATCAATGTCGGTCGCAAGGCCTGGCATGAAGTCGGCATTCCAAAACAACCCAAAGGTGTTCTATAGGATTCAGGTCAGGACTCTGTGCAGGCCAGTCCATTGCAGGGATGTTATCGTCGTGTAACCACTCTGCCACAGACTGTGCATTAAGAACAGGTGCTCGATTGTGTTGAAAGATGTATTCACCATCCCTGAACTGCTCTTCAACAGTGGAAAGCAAGAAGGTGCTTAAAACATCAATGTAGGCCTGTGCTGTGATAGTGCCACACAAAACAAGGAGTGCAAGCCCCCTCCATGAAAAACATGACCACATCATAACACCACTACCTCTGAATTTTACTGTTGGCACTACACACACTGGCAGATGATGTTCACTAGGCATTTGCCATACCCACACCCTGGCTTTGGATCGCCACATTGTATACTGTGATTCGTCACTCACACAACATTTTTCCATGTTCAATCGTCCAATGTTTATGCTCCTTATACCAAGCAAGGTGTCGTTTGGCATTTACCGGCGTGATGTGTGGCTTACGAGCAGCCGCTCGACCATGAAATCCAAGTTTTATCACCTTCCACCAAACTGTCATAGAACTTGCAGTGGATCCTGATGCAGTTTGGAATTCCTGTGTGATGGTCTGGATAGATATCTGCCTATTACACATTATGAGCCTCTTCAACTGTCAGCAGTCTCTGTCAGTTTACAGAAGTGGTCGGCCTGTACGCTTTTGTGCTGTACATGTCCCTTCATGTTCCTACTTAACTATTACATCAGAAACAGTGGACCTAAGGATGTTTAGGAGTGTGGAAATCTCATGTACAGACGTATGACACAAGTGACACCCAATCAGCTGACTACGTTCAAAGTCCGTGAGTTCTGCGGAGTGCCCCATTCTGCTCTCTCAAGATGTCTAATGACTATTGAGGTCACTGATATGGAGTACCTGGCAGTAGGTGGCAGCACAATGCACCTAATATGAAAAATGTAAGTTTTTGGGGGTGTCCGGATACTTTTGATCATATAGTGTATATAGGGTAGAAAAATTTCTTCTCTATAGATTCCAAAACAGAATAAAAAAAGCTGGATTTGCTAATTTGTGAAAGCGATGAGATCTTACCCTAGTTTAAAGAGGGGAACTGAGATGGCTTCACTCCAGCAGCTGGAATAAGTAGCCCTAATCTGACTGTTTGAAAGAAGTCCCATGTGGATTTCTTCTTGTTGGGAATTCAGCTGCGGCCCACTGACATAGTGAGCATGCTCTATTCTTTTCTACAGAGATGTCACAGACTTCCAAATGGGGAAGGGCTAGTTATACATTTGTGTGTCAATGAAGTTATGATACCAGAAAATGATGGGTGGTATACAAATAACAGGAGGGTTGAAGGTAAAAGTTCACCTTACAGCTGAGATGTCAAGCAGCTGACAGGTACATAAATTTTACTGAAATTGTTATTAAGCTTTTAGCAACTTTCTCTGAATTACCTAACAAGAAAACATCCAAGTAAAAATGCAGCTGCTCTGTTCCGGTACTGCTACATGAATAAGTCTGAAAGCTTAGCGAGCATTTTGATTCTGTCTAAGTGCTTATCGACCACTCACTTCCACAACAGTTGTTCCTTGTAAACTTACCTTTCCATATACTCCTCCCCCATCTCCTCCTCTTACCTCCCTCGGCCCCCGCTCCCTCCCTCTGTATCTCATCTGTTTCACCCCTCACACTACCCTCACTGCACGTCTGTCCATCTCTTCCACCACTATCTCGCTGTCCATTTTACCTTCCACCAAGTACATTTTCCTTCCCATCTCTCTATCTCCATTTTTCCTGCATCTGACCACACCCTCATCTCCCATACCCATGCCAATCTCCTTCTTGTGCCCCTCTATTCATCACCTCCTCTCGATCTGGCCATCTCCCTATCCATCTCCTCTCCCCCTGTCTCTGTCCATCTTATCTTCCCCCTTCTCTCAGTCCATTCCTCCTACCCCTTCTTCTGCCTCCCCCCCCCCCCTATCCATACCCTCTCTGTCCATCCACTCCCATGTCAACCTTCACCCAGTCATGCACATCCACATGTGTAACCCCTGCAAAATGGGTTGACAAAGCAGGCCAATACTGCTGGCATAACATGCATGTCATGCAGGGCAGCCTCCACATAAAGGGCTTCAGAACTGTTATCTGTCTGTTCCTGGCACGTAGGCTGCCCTGCAAAGCAGGCCAATAAGGTAGCCCAGATTCAACAACACAACACCACACTTGTTGTGCACAGCAGCTTACGTGTCAGGGCTGAGAAATTGTTTCTTGTCTCTGATGTATAGTAGGCTGCCCTGCAAAGCTGATCAATAAGGCACGCCATATTACTTCCACACAAAACAACTATCATGCAGAGCCGCCTATATGGCAGGGGCTGAGAAAACACTTGTTGCTCGTATCTCCACTCCTGCTGGAGTTAGGTTATAAATCCGACAGTGCTGATATTCCTGAAGTTTGCGTTTTGTGTGCCAAAATGGGTTGAAACTGATCCAGTGGTTGGGGAGAGTCCAGACACACACGACCCATACAGCAGGGGCTGAGTATATCATTCCTTTACCCATATCACTACACAAAGTGGACAGTGAGAGAGAGGTGATGGAGCTTCACTTGAGGACATGTTCGACACGTATACTACACACATCTCCCCCTATCTCTTTCCATCTCCTTCTCCTCTGTCCCCCTCCCCCCATAAAGCCCAGCATTGCCTCTCCCTCTCTCTGACCAACTCCTCAGTCCACAGAATGATACTGCATGAAACTTCGTGTTAGATTAAAACTATGTGCCAGGTCAATACTCAAACACGGGACCTTCGTCTTTCGTCAATAGGTGCTTACCATCTGAGCTACCAAAGCACAATTTACAACCCATCCTGTCAGCTTTACTTCTGACAGTACCTCATATCCTACCTTCCAAACTTCACAGAAGCTCTCCCGTGAGACTAGCAGAACTAGCATTCCTGGAAGAAAGGATTTTGCTGAGACATGGCTTAGCCACAGCCTAGGGGATGTTTCTAGAATGAAAGTTTCACTCTGCAGCCAAGTATGCACTGATATGAAGCTTCTTGGCAGGAGGTGAGATACTGACAGAAGTACAGCTGTGAGGACAGGTCGTGAGTAGCGCTTGGGTAGCTCAGTTGGTAGAGTAGTTGCACACGAGATGC
Source organism: Schistocerca americana (assembly GCF_021461395.2). Taxonomy (NCBI): domain Eukaryota; kingdom Metazoa; phylum Arthropoda; class Insecta; order Orthoptera; family Acrididae; genus Schistocerca; species Schistocerca americana. The sequence continues at coordinate 950,316,748 of NC_060120.1, forward strand.
AACGATCATCAGTTTGAGTCTTGATCTGCCACACAGATTTAATGTGCCACGATGTTTCCTCAGCCCCCCCCCCCCCCCCCCCCCCCCTCTGACTGCCCTTCCTTCCCACCATTACTGTTCATCTCCACCTCCTCCCTCTCTCAGTCCTCCCCCTAGTTCTGTCCAGCCAATGTGGAAGGGCAGGGGCGGGGAAACATGTGCCCCTAATGTGCAGGCTGTAGTGCAAAACAGGGTGGTAGGGTAGACCGATAGTATTCCACACTCCTTATCTCTGCACGTATTGGAGCTAGGAGGTTATAAACTCTACAGTGCTGATACTCTTGATGCCTGCTGTTTTTGCCAAATTTGGTTGAAACTGATCCAGGGGTATAGGAGAAGTTCCTGGACATACATTCTTTCTATTACAAAAGAAGAATATGGCCATTTTATTATCTAACACAATGCAGAAGAGTAACATTTGGGGAGTGGGTCAAAGACATATCAATTATTCTACCAGAATAGTTCTGTATTGTACAATTTTTTTGCATTGTAAATCTGTTCTATTAAATAGCCATGTATTTTCCTCGACAACTGTTGGGTAATCATGATGAAAAGCAGCATGTTTCCTTATACTGCGGTTCACAACATAGTCTTGACTGTTACTGATGAACAGTAGACAATATAAGCGTTGCCTTGCATTTGCATGCAGAGTACATCATTGTTTTGTTGGTTGTTACTGGAAGGAGTTTGTGGCACAACTTGACCAGAAGAAGGGATTGGTTGGTAGGACATGTTCTGAGGCATCAAGGGATCACCAATTTAGTACTGGAGGGCAGCGTGGAGTGTAAAAATCGTAGAGGGAGACCAAGAGATGAATACACTAAGCAAATTCAGAAGGATGTAGGCTGCAGTAGGTATTGGGAGATGAAGAAGCTTGCGCAGCAAGAGTAGCATGGAGAGCTGCATCAAACCAGTCTCAGGACTGAAGACCACAACAACAACAATGGAATTCCATGTTCTGTAATATAGGCATTCATCTGACTTGTGCAGCAAACACCGAATATTAAACAATGGAAAATCCAGGATGGAATGTAACAACATAATGTGAAAGATAGTTGCTACTCACCATATGGCAGAGGTGCTGAGTCGCAGAAAGGCACAGGCAAAAGACTGTCTGAAAGTTAGCTTTTGGCCAGCAAACATTATTAATATTGATATTTTTTCTACGATCTCATTGTGACTTCACACCAATTTCAGCTGTTTTTCATCTTTCACTACACGCCTACTCCCTGATATTTCATCTTGTTTCCTCTCATTTTATCTTTTTTGTGATTTTTACCATGTGTTTGAGTGTATTTTTGCATGAAAAAGACTTTGTTGGTCATAGGCTAACTTTCCAACAGTCTTTTTCCTGTGTCTTTCTGTGACTCAGCATCACCACTATATTGTGAGAAACACTGAATATCCTACACTGTACACCACATCTAGATACATGTTTACTCACTGTAAGCTACGTAAGTGACATATTTGGATTTTACCTGATGCTTTTAAAAAGCAGACAGAAGAAACAGCAACTTAAATCACACACATTTTTTTCCTTGTTCCCTTTTTATTCTTATAATTTTTGAGCCCTATTTTGCAAAAGTCATTCAGTGTTAAATCTCTAATGCCAAATAACATTTCATTGTTTGGAAATAAACACCACCTTATCAATCCTTGACATAATTTTCATGTTTCAGATACCGAACATTTGACCAATTTAAGCTACATCTGATTTAAAAAAAAAAAAATAAATAAATAAAAAACAATGTGGTAAGTGCACACTCACCTACCACAGTGTTGGCAGTAAGGAGAGACGTCTTCACACCTAGTAAGTTTAAAAATGATGTCTGTATGAAAGTGAATTTCTGACAGATTCTTGCACAACTGTTATAAAACTAGATGTTGTTAGCATCAATTTTGATGCAATTTAGTAACTCAACAAGTTTTTGTTGAATGTACATCTACTTTTTTTGCTGATTACTGGACTGTTCTCTGCAGTAAGTGGATGGCATGGTCATAGTTACTGTTATACTACATGCAGTTAAAATCTACACAACAAAGTGAGTTATCACTGGTAGAATCTGGAATTTGTATATAATATAGTCAGAAGAATGTAAGATCAGTATGATATCCTTGATAAGTAATGTGAAATAATCTGTAATGAAACACAAAGCAAGTGTCATTTCTTCAACTTCTGGATGTCCCTCATGCACTCAGCAACAACCCCTTTGGCTATCAATATGGCATTTCCCTGGAACCAGTCTGGCAATTGGGAAGAAATCCAATCCAATGGACAGTGCAATGTATGCTCCCAAGCAAGAAGATCTGATGGGATACATATAAGCAAAGAAAATGGTAGGCCTATTATTAAAAAGATTGCGAGGGGTTTTTTTTTTTTCCTTCCTTCACAAAATCTGAACAGAAATCAAAATATATTTTGGAAAAGTATGTTGTTATCACTGTGGACCAAACCTGCAGACACAGAAGAAGAAATTCATTGAGAAATGTGCTGCATGTTCATGAGAGCCTCACCACTTAAGGGCAGACAGTGTGCCCTTCCTACACTATGAGAAGTCCTGGACAGTCTTCCCACAAGCTGACAGATGCAATGATACAGTGCACTCCCACTTGCAGAATAAATGGTGAAAGCCTACATGCAGCTTGATGACTAGGCATAAAGAAAAGCAGAGGAGGATGCAGTGTGCTCCATGAGCAGAAAAAAATAACAAATAAAAAAACAACCTGACTCCCACCCATGCTGTTTCTAAGACAATAGTGTCAACAAACTGTGACCATGAGCAACAGCACAGCACAGCTGCATTTACATGTTTTCTTTCCAAAAACATACCAGTTGAGGTTACCACTGCAACAAATTGTAAGTAACATTGGAGAGTGATGGTAAATGAGATTTTTAAGCATTTAATAACTCTAATAAGGCCACATGTCAGTATGTACTAACACTTGTACAAAACTCTGGAGATTTCATGCAAAGAACTTGGGAACTTCCCCTTGAGAGAGATGACACAATAAAGAGCTTTAATGCTGTGTTTCCCTTCACCAGGGCTGTAGCTCATAGTGTGAAGGATCTTAAACACATTGAGCCACAGAACATGAGCCATTTGTGATTCAAAGAGCTCAGCAGCCGACTTAAAACACTGGTACACATGATTCAAAAGAAATGGTTATAACTATCAGCAAACATGACACTTTTGGAATAGCCTGTATTCCCACACAGGATGAGCTGAAGATTCATGAGGGAACAACACTATCCTGCACAAAGGTAATGTGACAAATGAAAAATAAAGAGACTCTTAGTAAGGCATAATACCATATCTTTGTGAAGGCCTGGGGTTTATTAGGACTGTACAAGATTATCTTCGTCTCTAGAAGGTTGTAATCTACTGAAGCCCCTGCCAATGTTGCAAAACATATATTGGTGAGATGGTCTGCACACCTCTGCCACAAATGGTCAGACCCAACCCCTATGACTCCAGCCTCTGGCTGATAATAGGGGTATTGCTAAGAGTATAAAACAGGTCCCTGCTGCAACATCTTAATGTTAAGCTGAGAAAGGAAACAAATCTCACAGCCAAAAATTTGTGCACAATCAATGGGCAGAACACCTAAGAAGAATTAATACGTTACAATGATTTCTTGATACATTTTAAGATATTACCTGTAGTTGGTTAAAATTTGCATCATCATAAAAGTAACTGTTCATTCACCACAGGAAACACTCCAAAACTGTTGTCTGTCTTAATTTGTTTCCTGTCTGGTACATGTACAAAAATGAAGAGTCATAGTCCAGGAAGTATGGCTCAGAATTACGTACATTGCTTACATAGAGCAAATTTATGTGCCATCAAATTTCACATCCTTTATTCATCAACACTTTTATGGTCAATTTGCATTAAATGTCTACAGAATTGCAAGCATTATCGCCATCAAATTATTGTTTATTCACACTAAGCAGAAAGTCAACACGCCACTCTGCACGGCCCAGTATGAAACAGGGAAATGGAGGTTCCGAAATACCATTCACGACAGAAAAAGTCAGAATACAGTATCAGAATTAAGGAACTAGAACAGACTACATTTATTAATGGTCAAAGCAAACATCATACCTGATGTTCTTTATAAAAGTTTATAACTCCTAGTAAACTGCTGAGATGTGAAACAACAGGAATTGTCATCCACACATTTCAAAACACTGACATTTATTTACTATCAACCATATTTATAAGGCAATACAGAACCCATTTACCCTATAAGTTGTGTTATTTTATTCTGAGTATCTAATAATGTCAAAAACAACATTATTTTTCTCCTTCAAGAGGACTGACTATTCTTAAAAGCAGGTTATTTAATGAAAGTTGCTTTATCAGCTTATGTTATTATATCAACGAAAATAAGCAATATTTGAAAATATAATATGGATGGAGAAAAAATTTACTCCCAAGCAGTGTCAGAAGAAAACACATAAAAGATGCGGAAATGTGCGAGTTTTTCGAGCCAATGGCTCCTCCTCCTCGCAGAACGGTTGAAGCTACGGGCAAAGGAATGAAGAAAAACGACTGGTGAGGTTTAGAAAATGAGAAGAGTAATGGAAATGTTGCCCAGAACCACTGGTCAGGAGAGACTTGTTGAACAGGATGAGAAGGGAAGACTGATTGTTGGTACCTGCAACAGACAGGATGATAAAGACATCCACTCTCGTCTGGTATGGGCACCACCTATCAGCCTTTCCTTCAGCAAGTCTCCTCCCACCGACCCAGGGGGGGGGCCTTTTCCATAATTCACATTTCCTTAACCTCACCAGTCGTCATCCTGCATCCCTCTTCCTTTCACTTTCACATACCTGGCTTCTCTTGTGGAAGAGCAATCAGTGAAAAAATATACAAGTTGCCATGGAACAATTGAAAGGTACCATGAAAACAATCAAAATAATAAAATAAAACCCAAGAAGGTGCAAAAGCATGAAATCCACTACTACAATGTGAGTGACTATGGAAAAAATAGGTCAAAATCTGAAGTTAGCAGACTACACCACCATTCATCCCACCAATGTCAATGTCAAAATTTTGTTCCTGAGAACTGAGAAACCTTGACTTTGATGTCCTGTTCCATTCTGTCAATGGCCTATGTGATTGTTTGTGCCACTGGAAATTGGAGGGGGGGGGGGGGGGGGGGGGGGGAGAGGGAGAGAGAGACTTGAATATAATCACAAACAGAACAATAAAGGAAGAAGAACAGAGTTTAACACCCCTTTTAGTCCAGTAGGGTTAAACCTAAAACTTAGACACATCGGAAATAATTGCTACAACAGGTTTTATTGTTTTAATGGCTTCATTTGTAGGCCCAATATGACTATCGTAGGTTTTCCCTCTTGGCGGAGTTGTGGAGAAGTGGTGTGGAGGGGGGAGAGGGGGGGGGGGGGGGCAAAAATGTACCCGAAAAAGGGGTATTTTTCAGTTTTGTGATCATATCTTGTAAATGAATCACAATATCAAAAACATAGTGGAATTAAAAAATTGTAGGGCACGAAATTCTGCATTGAATGAGACCATCCGGATATTTTTTGGACCACACGTTACCATACTAGTGCTCTTCAAAATTGGACCAATTTTACATGTTCATGAAAAATTTTTGTTTTAACCTCAGTTTTTTGGTAATATCGTTGAAACTAACCCATCTATCAATAAAGTGGTTCATACAAATGATACAGAGGAATAAATTCTGCGTTTGATGAGACTAAAAGTGAAATGAACCACCCGTTTCTGTATGGCTAAGTTTGTACTTTCATTGCTAAGCGTGTAAGGTACTTCACATTTACAAATCTGGGTCTCTAGATCAGTTTTACGCAGAGGACTCAAAAGTAACATTATCATGAGTAAATACTTAAAAAAATAAAATAAAAAAATTTAAAAAACTGTTGAAAGTCAGGGGTAAATTCCGTGACAAGAAATTTAAGGTGAACTTTGGCAATCCCTTATTAAACGGCAAAGCCTTTTTGCACTATGCTCTTCTGCCTTTGTGTATATGTTCTGCCTGGCAAGCCAGTGTAATAATGACAAAAGTGTATCTTTTGTAATTCCTAAGGTAATTGTCCAGAAAGTTACCTTAAAAAAATCAGAACCCTACATTTGACCAAATTTTGAGGCAAATATATTTATATAGGTCACCTCTGATTTTAATTTAAAAGCACCATTTGGAAGATCAGCTTTTGCTTTACTAGAATATTGTGCATAATGTAAATGTGCAGTTACCAGGCGGCAGCATCCTGCGTCCGCCCACTAGGCGACACAGTTTATTACACTGTAGTGTTGCCCAGGTAAAAGTCTTATCTGGCTGGGTTTCACCAGTTCCCACCTTTCTTCCGGGGTGGATGCACACCAAACGACGCAGTTATTTACCCATAGAGAACGACATGCCACACGGCGCTAAGGCTGTATCGACTGTAGTGAAACGAAGGAAGGAACAGGATGACATCACTGTTGAATTAAATGGAAGGGTCATAAGTGATGAGCCGGAGGCAGAAAATGTGTTTAATATTAATTTCTTAAATATAGTAGAAACTATAGGGTTGTATGGAGGAATGGTGAAACATTCCAGTTAATGCTAACCAAATACATTGAATATTTAAAAAGATACTACAGCGGAAGTGCGACAAGTATGGTGGTCGATGGCTGCCCAGAAGACCTGCCCACCAAGAGCATCAAATATGCTGAGCGCCTCCACCGAAGCAAAAGATACACTTCTCCTGAGGTCATCTTTACCGAGTTAATGAAGGTGACTACGACTCAGGAGCAATTCCTTTCCAGTGACAGAAATAAAGCACGTCTCATTAGCTTGCTTACTTCGAGGCTTGAAGATGAAGGCTTCTCAGTAAAGTAAGCTAATGAAGATGCAAACCACCTAATTGTTGCCACTGCGCTTGAGGTATCATGGGAACATGAGAAGGTTATGGTTGTTGGTGAGAATATGGACCTTCTCATCATGCTCAATCCCCTAGCCACACCATCAGCAAATAAATATTTTTTAAAACCTGGAAGAGGATAGACCTCATCAAAAGTATTTGTCCAGCAGTTTCAAACTGGCAAACAACATCAGAAGGCCACTCATATTTCTCCACGCCATGAGTGGATGTGACACAACTTCAGCACTTTTTGGTCAGGGCAAGAAGAAGGTGGTCAATCTACTGGTCAAAATAAATGTCTTCTGGAAGATATCAAACCTTTCTTAGAGCATGACACTCAAGCTGAAGCTATTGTCAAAGATGGCCTCCAATTTTTAACAATCCTCTATGGAGGTACGGCAGGAGACACTTTAGACAAATTGCGATTCGACCTGTTTTCCAAAGCAATTGTGAAATCCAGATTCACCCTAGCATCCCTACCAACAATGTCGGAAGTAGCTCGCCAGCATTGCTTGAGGACCTACTTATAAGTATAAATGTGGATAGGACACCAGATGGATCCCCTCCTCTGGGGATGGCAGGCTTCATTGTTTGGTCTTGGCCCCGTTCCTACCTCCAAAGAACCAGCTCCAGTGTCTCTTCTCTCAACAATTTCCTGCAAATGGAACAAGCGCTGTCCAGGTAGTTGTGGGTGTCGGAAGGCTGGCATTAAGTGCTCATCAATGTGTGTCAACTGCAAGGGGAACTCTAGCACTAACTCCCTCCAACCAGATGAAACTGAGGAACCAGATGTTGACGAAGACCTAGACTGTATATATGAGGCGACGAAAATTACTGAGTTTGAGGAGTCGAGTGACGGGGCATTGGACTCAGAAATTACAGACTTTGAGGAGCCGAGCAGCGCAATGACAGTCAAAGGTCAACATATGTGAAATTTGTGTACATATTTACTTTTACCCTTTTCATCTCATACATTTATGTAACATTTTGTAATTACAAAATATAATAACCACTACTTAATTTCAAGGAGTGTCTCTCTCTTCGTGCCTCCTTCATATTAATTGAATGGGTATCACTATATTATATCGAGGGTTAAGAACGGAGACCACATATCTGGCACATATCTGACAAAAGACAAATTTTACACGGGAGCTAAAACACATAACTTTTTAATAATAATTTTGATTGCTTCGATTTCTTCATTTAGAGCATAATCATCTATTACTCTCAGGTTGTGCATTGTCTTTTTGCATCTTTTGTTATAACATATATTTTTTTCACTTACAAGTTTTTTGAGCGAGGGCTTTTTCTGACATCTGTCAGATACAAGGTCTCAGTTCTTAACCCTCGATATATAAAAAACATTTTTATTATTATTTTTCAAATTTTAATATTTTATTCTATTACTACAGGGTGTTACAAAAAGGTACGGCCAACCTTTCAGGAAACATTCCTCACACCCAACGAAAGAAAATATGTTATGTGGACATGTGTCCGGAAACGCTTACTTTCCATGTTAGAGCTTATTTTATTACTTCTCTCCAAATCACATTAATCATGGAATGGAAACACACAGCAACAGAACGTACCAGTGTGACTTCAAACACTTTGTTACAGGAAATGTTCAAAATGTTCTCCGTTAGTGAGGATGCATGCATCCACCCTCCGTCGCATGGAATCCCTGATGCAGCCCTGGAGAATGGCGTATTGTATCACAGCCGTCCACAATACGAGCACAAAGAGTCTCTACATTTGGTACCGGGGTTGCGTAGACAACAGCTTTCAATGCCCCCATAAATGAAAGTCAAGAGGGTTGAGGTCAGAAGAGCGTGGAGGCCATGGAATTGGCCCGCCTCTACCAATCCGTCACCAAATCTGTTGTTGAGAAGCGTACGAACACTTTGACTGAAATGTGCAGGAGCTCCATCGTGCATGAACCACATGTTATGTCATAGTTGTAAAGGCACATGTTCTACCAGCACAGGTAGAGTATCCCGTATGAAATCATGATAATGTGCTCCATTGAGTGTAGTTGGGGCCCACTCAAGACATCACCAACAATGCCTGCCCAAACGTTCACAGAAAATCTGTGTTGATGACATGATTGCACTATTGCGTGCAGATTCTCGTCAGCCCACACATGTTGATTGTGAAAATTTACAATTTGATCACGTTGGAATGAAGCCTCATCCATAAAGAGAACATTTGCACTAAAATGAGGATTGACACATTGTTGGATGAACCATTCGCAGAAGTGTACCTGTGGAGGCCAATCAGCTGCTGATAGTGCCTGCACATGCTGTACATGGTACGGAAACAACTGGTTCTACCGTAGCACTCTCCATACAGTGACGTGGTCAATGTTACCTTGTACAGCAGCAACTTCTCTGGCACTGACATTAGGGTTATCGTCAACTGCACGAAGAATTGCCTCGTCCAGTGCACGTGTCCTCGTCGTTCTAGGTCTTCCCCAGTCGCGAGTCATAGGCTGGAATGTTCCGTGCTCCCTAAGATGCCGATCAATTGCTTCGAACTTCTTCCTGTCGGGACACCTTCGTTCTGGAAATCTGTCTCGATACAAACGTACCGCGCCACTGCTATTGCCCCGTGCTAATCCATACATTAAATGGGCATCTGCCAACTCCGCATTTGTAAACATTGCGCTGACTGCAAAACCACGTTCGTGATGAACACTAACCTGTTGATGCTGTGTACTGATGTGCTTGATGCCAGTACTGCAGAGCAATGAGTCGCATGTCAACACAAGCATTGAAGTCAACATTACCTTCCTTCAATTGGGCCAACTGGCGGTGAATCGGCGAAGTACAGTACATACTGACGAAACTAAAATGAGCTCTAACATGGAAATTAAGCGTTTCCGGACACATGTCCCCATAACATCTTTTCTTTAGTTGTGTGTGAGGTATGTTTCCTGAAAGTTTGGCCGTACCTTTTTGTAACACCCTGTATATTAAATAAGTACAAGACAATGGGTTGCTATGGTTCTGTATTTCTGTATTTAGAAGAGTGTACATAAGAATTACTGAAGATAATGGTCTTCATTGATGATGAGAAATGGTCCAACTTTAATGAGGAGCTCCACACATATGTGTGGTCCAATAAATTCACTTTTGGTTTCATCGAATGCAGAATTTATCTCTCCATATCTTTCTTATGAATGACATTATTGCTAGGTGGGTTAGTTTCAACAATATTACCAATAAACAGAGGTTAAAATGAAAATTTTTCATGAACATGTAAAATTGGTCCACTTTTGAAGAGCACTAATATGGAAACGGGTGGTCCAAAAAATATGTGGATGGTCTCATTCAATGCAGAATTTCATGCCCTACAATTTTTAATTGCACTGTGTTTTCAACATTGTGAGTCGTTTATGAGATATAATCACAAAACCGAAAACATACCCCCTTATTGGGTACATTTTTGCCCCTCCACCACTTTTCTACAACTCCGCTGAGGGGGAAAAACTAGGACAGTCATACTGGGACACAAAGGAAGCCATTAAAACAATAAAACCTTTTGTAGCAATTATTTCTGATTTGAATGCTAGTTCTACTAGACTATCTGACAATGAGGACATTACAGAGGACATCAAACTGCAGGGGATGGGAAAGAAATTTACTCCTGTAGGGGGATGGGAAAGAAATTTATGTCATTTTTAAAGAAATGGAAACAAAGTCATGGATGGCCATACTGTGACTTGAACCATCATCCACCAAAATGAGATTCCAGTACATTAACTTTGTTTGTTTGTACTTCAGGAGTAAAGGAGACCATTCACTGAATAGCAGAAGTATTAGAATCATCGACAGGCACACGAAAAAGAACGAAAACCTTGCTAACTTTTGGAAGAAATCCTTTAATGAGCTCATTTGCCTAAAAAGAGACAAGAAGAAAAACAAAGGGACAGACGATACAGGAGACAATGTGGATGTAAAGCAGTGTTCTACAGGCAGCAGAATGGTCTGGTATTCGTGTCGGGAAAAAGCTGAGATAGTGTTTTTGTGTATGGTCAAACAGATGGAAATGGTCGAGAGCCAGCACGGCTATACAAAAACAAGTACCTTCACAGACACCAATCACATCACACAACATTTCAATCCCTTTTTGGGCGTTTGTGAGATCACGAGTCCTTTCAGGGAGATGGCGGACTGAGTGCACCAGATTTGGAGGACTGGGTTCTACAGGATACCAAGACGAACCCTAGTTCAAGCTCCAGGCAAGTGGCCTGCCAACATGGTGTAAGCCAAAGTACGATTATTGTATCCTGCATGACAATTGCTACTATCCCTATCACCTGAAACAAGAGAAAGGGTTATCAGAAGTGGATTTCCCTCTACAGGAAGGATTTTGTCGATGGTTTTTGCACCAGACCATCACAATTATGGGATTTCTGTCATCAGTCCTCTTTAGACAAAGCAACCAGAACTGGCATCGTCAATCTGCATAATCACCATCTGTGGGCTACAGACAAGCCTCAGTGAATGAATGAGGCATCTCATCAGCATTGGTTCAGCATCAATGTGTGTGCACGCATTCTTGGCGACCATATGCTTGGGCTTGTTATTATTACACAATGCCTCAATGGAAGAATATATCTGAACTTCCTGCAGAATAATCTGCTTCGGCTGCTTGAGACTGTGCCTTTGGCAATAAGAGAGGTTATGTGGTTTCTACATGACTGAGCACCATCCCACTTCCGCATTAAAGGTCACCGATATTTCAAGATAATCTTCCCCAGATGCTGGATAGGTTGCAGAGGCCTTGTAGCATGGCGTGCTGGATCAATGGACTTAAATCCCCTGGATGTTTACCTCTGGTGGCATCTGAAAAGCACTGAGTTTGCTGAACTAGTTCCTGACATGCAGACAACAGCGAGTTTATGATGCCCACGATGCTATTCCGAGAGAGGCCGAATGTGCAAAAGAGAGCGGAAATCCATAATGTGAAGTGTGAAAACCATGGAGGCCACTTTTAACATCTGTTGTGATGTGGATGCAATGCAGCTCTGTAGTGTGTTCTGGAATGATATACTGTCATTGAACGCACACCGTCCTTTTCCAGACGCATGTTTGTAGGACATTCTTTCTTCCCCATCCAGTCAGGAACCCGTTTCTGCAGTTTGTTGTTTTCTTAATGTTAACCCTGTGTCACCTTGTTTGGTACACAAAAAAGTATCAATTAGTTTTAGCTGTTTTCTTAGGGAAAATCCACTTAATGTCATATTCACTGTTATCTAAGTGTTCCATTTTCCAAGTTGTTCTCCATGCTGTTGTCTAAGCAACATTCTGCTAGGATTTGCCAAGTAAAGGCTGAACAAAATACTGCTGGGGAATAATTAACAATTCTGTATCAAAATGATATGCTATAGTTTTGGCAGAAAAGGAGCATCTACTTACCAGTCACTGAAACATGAACTACTGAACCAGACTGACATAGGGACATAAAAATCCAACTGAACCATTAACTTCTATAATTTTCTGAAGTTCCTTCAGCAGAAGCAGAAGAAGTGACTTATTTTTATTTTACTTGTATATTGCTAATAGAATTTTTAACTTTTCAAAACTTCATGATTCAAACGTATTTTAAAATTTGTCTGGCAGTTTTCCTTCAAATTACTGATACTATTCAAATAAACTTTAATTTTGATATGATATTCAAATATCACAACAGATTTCCAGATTGAAATTCAAAATTTCCCTGAATCAAGCTTTATTGTAAGTGAGACCAAGTTTTACTTTACCAATTTTCATGGCCATAAATGAAATTATTTGACTTATCACATCACTTGTTAGTGAGTTCCACAAGGAATTACAGTTTTAGCAACTATTCTGTGAGCTGTAAGCTTCTGCTGCCCCCAGGAAATTCATTTCTTACCAATGTCCATCACCATTCTGCACCATGCTAAGACTTTGTGTGATAATCTTAAGTAAATTATCACAGGAACACACTTCAACCTGCTGTCACTTGACTGTAATATCAAGATACTTTGTTAGGAATGATGAGTCACATTTCAAATTGGAAACACTTCACACTATGTGCATTGTAGACTTGAAGCTTGACACAGAGAGAAAATTGGTAAAGTATTACTTTGTGTCAAAGGTGGTTGTTGTTGTTCCTCCATCCCCCACAATGAAGTTTGAATATTCAATGCCAACGTTTTTAAAAAAAATTAAAAACCTACCTTTGCTTGTGTGTGAATAGTGAATTCGTAATTAGATAAGACATTTTAACATACACTCCACTGCAATTGTAAATTTACAAGGAGCCTGAGAACCAATAGACAATAACAAAGAAACTCAAAGTTGGCAAGCATTCCGGAGGTACCCATGATCAAGCAACGTACATTACAATAACTCACTGTTGTGAACTCTGAACATTTCTTTGCATCATTGAACAGCTGAACTCCCTCCTCAGTGTCCCCTCCTTCTGTCTTTCGCAATTTTCCAGACAAGTCACCACCTTGGTCAAACACCCTGCTGTGTGAATTGTAACTAGAGATAACGGCCTTCGCGCCTCATCAACTGACAGCTGAGAATAAATGAAGTTTCCTTTTATTCAAAAAAGAGAATAGCAGTTTGGAATCAATAAATACTAAATAATTTTGCATCAGCTACATCTACCTTGTTTAATGTTTTGAGACATTCTTATGTTGGGTACTGTGCAAAACAAAATCCATAAAGTGAGTTCTGCACCATTATAAAGAGCAATGAGCAGTATTTAACTCAACAGTCTTTTATTGTCAAATTTCCATATGAAAATATGCACATTTTCATGACAATATACAACAAAATAATGTTCAGGCGAATTAACAAGTATATTTTTTTTTTTTTTTTACTCTTGGTGACAGCATACATATTCAAACTAAGGAACTTAGGATGCATCAGCCATTTCTTCATCCATAATTTGTAAATCATCCAGCATTTCATCTAGTGTTATACGAGGCATAGTTAAGTCCTCAATATCATCAACATCAACTGGAATGTCTTTAGATGGATCACGGAAAATATTCACATTCTGTCTGTATGCTGGGTCTTCTTCCAAATCATCCAAGAATTCATGATAATCACTGAAAAATAATTGAATTTAGCATAATTATGTTGTATTTTGTGAGGACTGAATCTAGAATGTCACTTAACTCAATGAAAGACATAAAGAGCAACTTACAATGGAATACTGTCTCAATTCATTTGCCGCAATACATGACGTGATAAAATATTTGTGGATTTTTGGATTTTATTCATAAGAATGACAAATTTAAAACAGGACAGTTAAGGCAGGGATTTGAAATATCTCCACTGCACTCTAATTCCTATGAAACTTTGCACTTATTTTCGAAATTTTGTCAGATGTTAGTGTAACTGATATTATATATTACAACTGCATATAGTTGTAAGTATGGTTGGAGTATGAGCACACTACTGAAGTTAGTCTAGGTAGACAGGAAGTCAGCTTTGAAATAATTAATTTGTTACAAGTAAAGTGCTTTCAGAGCAGGTTACTTCAAGGCACAATGGCAGAATAAGTTGAGATAGTATTTTCGGCTGTAGGTGAAACAAACATTGAAATGTTGTTGTTGGTTTGATTTATACTGACAATGTTCCAAGTTTTCGAACACTGATCCTAGAAACATCCTCCAAAACTTTAAGCATCATCTAACCAACTCAAAGATTAGTACAATGTTTATAAATTTCTTATCTGTACAACCCACAGCCATTGCACAAGCTTTTAAAGATAACATATTCTTACAGAGATAATGAGCTTCGTTCAGAAGTAAATAAAAGTGTAATGTTTCACATTCAACAGCACAGTAGACAACATTGGTTACAATAGATCCGAACTCTGTTTCAGATCTATCCTACACTCTTTCAGAGAAACATTAATTACAATTCTTTATAATTCTTTATGTTGATCTTATTTATTTCTCCAGAAAATTTCTAAATTAATACTTTTGTGTAATTATTTGTCACTTGTTTTCTATAAACTATGTGGTTTTTTAAGCTATGTAAGTGTGAGGTCTAATAATGACAAGCAAATGTTAGAAATTATGAACCATTTCTGTTAAAGGTTTAACATGCAAAACACGGTCTTATGTGCAACTTTCCGTATCACATGAAGTTACAAAAACCATTGAAAATACTGAACCCACGGCATATGTACAAGTAAGTCACCAAGTCTGGATGGAATCCCAATCTCGCTTTACAGAGAGTACTCTACACCATTCGCCCTGACTTAGTTTGCATTTATCATGAATCTCTTGCCAAGAGCAAAGTCCCAAGTGACTGGGAACACACTACTTTACAGGCCTTTATACAATGGAGAAGGGTGGAAGGTACTATACATGGGATCAAAACAGGAGTAAAAACACAGAGCTAAAAGAAAGGCACATGGTAATGTGACTGGCTGACCACTTCTGAAAGAAACACGGGTGAGTCAGTCACCCTATTACATATTCAGAATATATTCATTCATAAAATTTTGGGAAACAAATTGGCCACATCACAAAACTGTAAAACACTAACCACATTTGTTTTTAAATCACCTAAAACAGAGGGTAGGTCTCCCAGCAAATCTGAAGCTGTCCTCTGGTCAGAAAATAAAACACAGTCGAATAAAATGTGGTGCACACTGATTTGTAAGCCACAAGACCACACATTGGAGGATCCTCTCGCCAGAGCAAGAAGGAATGCATCATAAGGCCGTGGTCTATGCGAAAACAAGTAAAGAAGACCTCATCCTTACTTTGTGGCTGAAAGGAAGTACACCACTGCTGCGTAATGGGTTTTACTAGATGCAACTCATTATCAGTCACTTCTAGCTGCTCGTCTCCGATCGACGCATGACTATGTCACTGTACCTCAACAGCGAGGTGATAGCATGCAGGAGGATAGCCCACTACGCCGCTACACAACAGTTCCTCAGCTGCTACATCTGCCCTTTCGTTCCCTGCAATACCCATGTGCCCTGGTACCTAGCAGAAACACATTTCCTTCCTAGATGTTGTTGGAGAAGGGTGCCCTAGACATTCTAGACTACTTTATCTGCTGGGTACAAATGTTGCTGGGAGTGAAGGGCACTCAGAGTCAAAATAGATAAGGAAGTTAGCACTATAAGAACGTTTCATCTGTTCCAGTGCCTGCAAGATTGCATACAGTTCTGCATCGAATACAGATAAGCCTTGAGGCAGTCGGACTTTGAGTATATGATCTGGGAAAACAACAGAGCAACCAATGGAGTCTCCCCGTTTTGACCCATCCACAGCTGTAGAATTGTGGTGCTCATTTAAAATGGAAGATAAAAAGTATTAAAAACACATGCAGGAGTGTAATCTCTCCTGTACTGAACTAAATCTTAAATCACCCTGGGCCTCTGCTGCCACCACGGTAGCAGTTGGTTAAAACCCTGGGTTCTGGGATGTACATGCTCCACACCAAGTGATTCCTGCCTATGCATGCGGATCCAAAATGGCATTGTTGCCTGTGGATGATCGGGAAAAAAGCATTCCAGAGGTGGTTGACCAACAACATGGTACGCTGGTGAAGTTGGAGCTGTGAGGAACTTGCATGCCTGATGCACCATGAGGAGTTGCTGCTGGATGGTGATTGGTGGTTCCCCAGCCTCAGCACAGAGACTGGGTTACCCGACCCTGCGACATAGCTGTGTAATAGTTGCAGGGAGAAATTGTCTTAGCAACGTACTGCACGAGAAGCCATTTCACGAACTCTCAAATGCGGCCTACCATAACAACAGTGGCAACTTGGCCTTTACAACCATAGTGACGAGACTATTACAAAACTGGTGATGAGGGTTTACAAACATCCCCACGTGGTGGGTAGTGTCAATAATATTCAGGTAAGATGGGCTCGCTGATCCATCTCTATGAAGCCACTGTCTAGGTGTGAATGCACAAAAGCCCAGTAAAACTGGAGCAGACATGCCATGTCTGTTCCCCAAGACCTGTGGCTAAGGCACTTGATAATATTCAGTGCCTTCAGAGATGTGGCTTTCAGGTCTCTCAGGTGTAGTAACCAAGACAGTTTAGAGTAAAAAATGAGACCCAGAAACCTCATTCAGTTTTTAAAATGTAGAATGATGTCCCTCATATGTGAGTCAGATAAATTAAAAGTATGACTATAACAATTAAAATTAACACACACACACCTCTCTGCAGAAAGCCGAAAACCTGTCTTTGTAGCCCAATACTCTAATCTCTGCATTGTAACTTACAGCTGATGGGTGCTATTTTAACACTGGAGGAGGAATGGAAAACAGCAAAATCAACCACAAATAAGGAGCACTAAACCGGAGTCCTGACTGTAATCATGATACTGTTTATGACTATGGCAAAGAGCGTAACACTTGAAGTGCTGCCCTGAGGAACACCATTTTCTTGCTCAAAATGATCTGACAGCACATCACCAACTTGGGACCTAAACTAGCGCGTAAACAGGAAGGACCATTTGAAGATGGGAAGGTGGCCATGAAAGACCCATTGATTAAGTTGCTTGAGAATACGGTGTCTCCAGGTACTGCCATCAACTTGCTGATATCAAACAATAATGAGACAGTGATGTTTACACAGGAAAGCCTGCTGAATAGCCACCACTGATAGGACCAGGTGGTCAACAGTGGACCGAAATCTAGAACCTACACTTAGAGCAGCTAAGGAGTTGCCTGGTCTCTAACAACCAGATGAGACAATGGTTAACAATTCACTCCTGAGCCTACCCTACACAGTTCATTGTGGCAATGTTCCGGAACTACTGGGACAGGTGCAGTCTCTTCCTGGTTTGAGGAGAGGTCTCAGAATTGCCACTCTCCACAAGTAGGGAAGTTACTTGTAGACTATGTAAGATTGAAACATTCTAGGAGGATTTTCTTTGACACTCCTGACAAATGTTCAAGCAAGCAGTACCGGATCTGATTGTGATCGGGTGCAGCATTGTACGTCTCAGACAGTGCTGATTCCAGCTTCCACATGGAGAAATGGCAGTTGTAGGGCTCAGAATTCTGGGATCTGAAGTTAACTTGCCTCTCTCTGCAGTTGCATAGTACCAGCAAAATGCTGAATGCTGGCTGGCACTGGCAGTAGCGTTTGCAAAATGCGCTGCCAGCATTTGTGTGATGTAGTCTCTGGGCATTGTTTGGAGAAACACCCATTTCAGCACTGCTGCTATTGGCAAATGATTGTGTTTACCAGAAATTCTCCTGATGGCTTCCCATACTATTGCTGAACTAATGGAACAGTTTATGGTGTAAAGGAACACTTGCCATAACCTTTTGTTGATCTCCTTAACTATGTGTCGAGCCTTGGCTCTTGTGACCCGAAATGCTGTGAGCTTCTCTACCGTTGGGTCCACTGACAAACCACATGCTTGAGCTGGGTTGCTGAATGGCACTAATTGGTCCATCAAGGAACAGATTGCCTCCTAAGATGAACTGAGAACTTTGAGATGGGTAAGTTAGAAGCATGATGAATCATGGGTGTGATGTGGTCCACCCATTCCTGGATGCTGTGTGCTATGTTCAAACACAGCCAGCTGGCTGGAAAGTGTCAAGTTAGCCCTGCTGACCATCCTTTGTGGTGGCTTCTCTTCAGGTAATGCTCCATCTAGTAGGTGAATGTGGAGGGGGTAGTGGTCACTGGAATAAAAGTCATCATTGACTTCCCACTGAACAGATGGGGAGTGGAAACGGATAGGACCAGGGAAGAGGAAACCTCTGTGTGCCACTCTCTGCCAATGTACCCACCCATACTTTCCCCTTCCCTGCTCTCTCCTTTTCTGTTCTCACTCCCCCTCTCCCCCAACCCACCTACCTACATTGCACCTTCCCCCATCCCACTCCAGTTTGCTATTCACATGACAGTCACATTCCGATCGGAGCTGTCAGTGGTAGTGGTTGTGTGTGTTTTGAGATGTACTTGCATTGTGAGTGTGTGTGTGTGCTTTCTTTTCCAAAGAAGATTTTTGCTGAAGGCTAACGTGTAACAGTTTTTTTGAAGTGCCTGTCTGCAACTCAACACATCATCTTTACTGTGTGTAGCAATCTATCCTTTTTCTAATACTGTTAAACCTATGCATAGGAATGAATTACACTAGTTCTGGAAGTATAGTGCCATCTATGATACCATTTGTAAGATCCTCAGCATATTCAACAAGAAATTGCTTGTCACTACAGATAAACTGATCAGCTGCTATTTTATTAGGAGAAGGACATGCACAATGTAGTAACCATAAAAGTTATATTAATGAGGTTATGGTAAAATACTGTATTAATTTTCCCATCTTTCTAAATAAACATATATATTGGTGAAAATATTCAATGCTTGACATAATATGGATAGATCAAAAATTTACTCATCAGGCGGTGGCAGGAAAAAATAGAAGGTGTGGAAATGCACAAGCTTTAGGAGCCATTGGCTCCTTCTCTTGGCTGAATTCCTTCTCAACCATCTGATAAGTGTCTCATGTCCACGGATTCTAGGTGACTTTTCTGTTTCCAAAATCCCACCAGTCCTTTTCCTTCATCCTCCTTCCCTTCCATTTCACCCTTCTGCCAGAAGGTGCCACTGGCTCAGAAAGCTTGTGCATTTCCACACCTTTTATGTGTCATCCATGCCACTGCTTGGTAAGTACTACTTCTTCTTCTTTTTTTAAATCTATGCATATTATAAAGAAATACACAGATGATTAACTCACTTAGGAGGTGAATTAGACATACTATTTTGATGTGAACCATAACTGTACAAGAAACAACTACTGTTGTGTACTGACAGTAGTCTACTGATGCCCAATGTCTATGTATAATACTCAAGTTACTTCGATAATTGACAGAGGCAAATTCAGACAAGTGCATTATCTAAAGGCAAATAAGTAATGTGCTATACCATACCATACTGTAACATGAATTCATACTTTAATATGCTGGTCAGTGACACACAACCCTAACACTGATGTACTCTTGGATTTACACAAACAGGACAAATCAGTGGTAAAATAAAGGTTTTTAGTGTCCCACACAAGGTCTATATGAACAATGTTTTTACCACCAAATATGGGAAATCCATTACAATATAGGACAGTTAGCAACCCTGCTGTAAATGGAACACACATATGGGGAGTGCGAAACTTCTGTTTTCAGTAACAGCATATACGCACAAAATATAGCATTGCTTCTAAAAATAGTAAAAAAAATTCTAAATTTAGAATACTCACTTGGCTTCAGTGTTGATATGAGTGCTTTCTTCAGCAAGATGTTTAAGTTTCCAGTTACGCAAACGTTTGCGACTACTCCTATCACCGTAATATTTTTTCACAAGAATGATATCTGGTATCTTTGTAGCATCCAATTTCTCTAAATTTGGATCATTTACATTACTGTCTGCAAGTGTGTACCTGGAAATGTAATAAAAAAATGCAAGGAATAAATTGATGATAGTTTATGAATGAGGAAATGTCTAAACCCAGTTCATACACTTTGTAACATAAGAAATAAATTTTAGAAATTTTCTGAGACAGTATCACTGGCGATACTAACTCGCTATTTTGCCTTGCAGAACGTTTTTAATTCCAGGAATGTTAGTAGGAATACAAAAATCAAAATATACATGACCATATTAAGACCTATAGTAATATATGGATCAGAAGGCTGGGTATTGACATTAAAGGAGGAGAACTGGTCATTGAGATGCGAAAGAAAGATACTGAGAAGGATTTTTGAAGATGGCTGGAGAGTAAGAACAAATGCAGAACTACAAACACTTTTTGGACAGATGGATATTGTTGTTAAAACTAAGCAGGGAAGAATAAGATGGGCAGGACATATAGAGAGAATGCCAGAAACTCGGAGTGTCAAGAAAGTTTTTAAAGGAAAACCTGATGGGAGAAGGAGATGAGGTAGACTCAGAATGGCTGGACGATATGTAAGAAGATCTGAAGGAGATGGGAATAAGAAATTGGAGAAGGAATGTGACAGACAGAGAAGAATGAAGGCAGGTGATACATGAGGCCAAGGTTCTTAAAGGACTGTAGAGCCAACCAAGAAGAAGAAGAAGAAGAAGACTAACTTTCTGGAAGAATGTGCATCATCTTTTCAAAACTTTCAATGACTCTTCTACATTAAAAAAACTTTGGAAGCTATAACAATTGATCAGCTTACCTGCCATTATGAATGTGGGTCCATTCAACGACTGTTTTATGACTTTCAAATGATAGAGCACAGCAATCAGTCATCCTTTTCTTGGAAGTTTTATTCGGCAAATCTAGATTTCAGCTAATGCCTAGCCATTATCAGTGCACCATTTCATAGTATCAATGCTTGTTCAAGTATGTCAGTCCCCTGTTGGTCAGACTTCTGTCACAGTTCTTTCACGACTACTGTATCATGAAGGCAGGCTTCGCGAAGAACACATTGATAACGAAACCTAACTTCATTATACAGTAGTCTCTAAGTTACTGTGACAGAAGCCCGAACAACAGGGGACTGACATACTAGAACATACACTGATACTATGAAATGGTACACAGATAGTGGCTAGGCACCAGCCGGAATCTAGATTTGCTGAATAAAACTTGCAAGAAAAGGACAACTGATTGCTGTGTTATACCACTTAATTTCAAAAATATTTGTTGCAATTAACATTCTATATCTGGTTTCAGTTCTTGCCAAATTCACGAAGTAAATTACACAAGGATGATTTACCATGGATATTCATGGGCGGAAATAGCTAGAAGGTGAAAGAACGACCTCACAAATTGGCTAGGAATTATTTTCAGAAATGAGGAGAAAATAAATGCAACTAAAACTAGGATTCAAAGTATTCCATTTAAATAGCCCAAACACAATTTTTTTTATATAAAATAATTTGTGTAAATTAATAAGTACCCAAGAACAGAATCTCCAGGCTTCAATATGTGGCCAAGATGAGTCCGAGTGTGGATTGTGTTTTCTGTCATTCCCAATTCTGATGCTCTTACCACCCACACATCAGCTATTGTATGCTGAAAAAATTAATTAATTTAAAACATTAAAGCATATACTATATTCACCAAAAGATTATGGTGACGCAACTTACAAAAAAGCTAACACAGCAGATTCAGCAAACACAAATAAGAAAAACATGTGGAATGATAGTAAACAGTAATTACATATATTTTATCAAAGATAATTATGTATTTTTTAGTGAAACAACAGGCTCTACAGATATAATAAATTTTTTTGGAATATTTCTGACTGTCTAGTTTTTCCTTGAAATAAAAACTACTATCACACACTGCAATCTGAATTGTCTCTAATACTTCACAATACTAAATGATTGAGAAGACTGATCAGTGGGCCAAAGATAGACAGTTTTCATTATCTAAACTGTAAACAAATCTTAATTAGTCCCAGCCCTGTTAGTTCAGCAAGTCAGTAACACCATAACAGAAATTGTTTTATAAAAATATTTTTTTCTCCTGTGGTCCAAGAAAGAACGGTGCAAAGGAACAATGCAGACAAGGGGCTCTCACATCAGAGTGACATTTAAAGAAGCTCTTGGTAAATTATGAAATAGATAAATAGATGCAAATTGTACTTTAGGTATCTCAAATCCACCTTTCGAAGTTGCAGTATTACCACTGTAAGAAACAAACTATGGAAAATCCAGGAACGAATGTGAAATATTATGAAAAGGATAGTTGCTACTCACCATATAGCATGGATGGTGAGTCGCAGATAGGCACAACAAAAAGACTGTTACAAATAAAGCTTTCAGCCCATAAGGATATTGTCAAAAATAAACGACGGACACACACACACACACACACACACACACACACACACACACACACACACTTGCCCGAGTCTGCAGGCGCGCGTGTGTGTGTGTGTGTGTGTGTGTGTGTGTGTGTGTGTTTTTGACAATGCCTTACGGGCCAAAAGCTTTATTTATAACAGTCTTTTTGTTGTGTCTCTCTGTGACTATAACAAGCAGATGTTCCAAACACCTGTGATCATGTGGAATCTTTGGAAATGTAACACCACCCAAAAGCCGGTTTGACCACAATAGTATTTTATTAGCTGTGATCCTGTTGAATGCAGAATGCTTTTCAGGTTCAGACTGATTATCATAGCTAGTTATAGGGGCACCTATTGTTTAATGTGGACTTCTAACCGTGGTGCATGTTTTTTTTTTCACATTTAGAAACACACAACAGAAAACAGTTAACAGTCACTTTCAAGCTCTTGCTCTTTTTCTAATAGGAATACACACATACCATTTGGGTGTCTGTGTGAACGTGTGTACTCTCAATAGAAGAAGAGCAAGAGCTCGAAAGCTAGGGTTAACTGTTCTGTTCCTGTGTGCCATGCATCAATTTGCTACATGCAAGCGGCCGCCCTTCCCTTATTTTATGTATTTTGCATCCAGATATTTCCAATGTTGTTTCAAGATTTTTAACATTTAACTTATCAGGAGCAGCTCCTACATAGGTTTGCAGGTTTGCGCTACCCCGACGAATAATTGTTAAGTTGTGTTTGCTTTTTCAATTTTATACATAAGTGAAGAAGTTGCGTGCCATTAACCTCTTTGAAATGCTCAGGCTCTAAGTACCAAAAGTAGCTGAATAGGACAAAAATGTGTTGACAGCAACGTGGGCTGCACTGGGCCTGTAAATGGTGACCTGGGTGTCTTGGTTGTGTGGGAGCAAAGTTTATCAAGACAGTTCTCATATACAGGCCTTGTGCATATAAACACCCCAAGCAAGCCAACTAGGAATAGAGGAGGAAGGTGGGAGTGTACTGAGCAGCATTCGCCCCCGATACACGGACGAGACAATGCCTCCTGGCCACACAGCGAGGACGACGGGGCATGCGGACGCAAGATGCAGAGTCACATCCAGAGCTGGTACCTACTAGCATGGTGCGACTGATGGAGCAATTTGCGGCTGCAATGTGTGATGCAGAGGCAGCAAGCAACGGCGGCAACATCAGCGGCTCCAATAGGGGTCTTTTGAGGTTTCCCTTAGTCGTAAAGTGAATGCCAGGGCTGTTCCCTTTAACCCCTCAAAATAAATTCTTCATTATAAGATATAAAATAAACCTCCCTCCTTTTAGCACAACAAATAAAGAAACACTGCCAAAACTTTGTAACATAGCCGGTACCTACGGCCCGGCAGAGCAGACGCTATTAGTGGCCCACCCTCCACCTTCCTTCTGAAGAGAACTGAAGATTTCACATCTTTGAACAAAGCAGGACTCTTGCACCTCGTTACCAGATCACATGTAACTGCGAGCGAAATAACTATCTCCTGTTCCTTGTGTTCATTATTTTAGCGTGGCTATAGAGAATTTTGAGACAAGAAGTGAATATATGAAACAGTGAAACACACAATTTCCTTGCTCTCTGAACCCATCAATTTACACAATTTTGAAGAAAGATCATAAATGAAGAGGCTAGGTACTTAAACAATTTCGCAGACATTTCAAATGAAAAGTTGCCAATTTGGTAGAAAGTTTAACTCCAAACTGCACAATAAGCAAGAATGCCTGTGTGGTTGCGATTTGGAAAACAACTTATTTTGTTTTTCTTGTTTATTACTAGGGGAGCTTTTGACTAAACATGGAGTCTGTGACATTCAACACCTCTGTGACAAAATTAGTAAACACGAACTTTCTTCAATCCACATGAACAACATTTTGAATGTCTAGGAAATTTAACTAGGCTACCCAATTAGGCAATGGGTACAGAAAGCCCATGCCACTAAACAACCAAAAAGTCACCCATAACAGGTACATACTAAATATAATTATGACCTGTATTCGTTTCTGTGGTGTGTTGGAACTTGACCCTCAGATGACACGAGACGGAATCATGTTCCAATCCCAACATTTTTCATGCCTTGATTAATTCTACTGTAGAATTAGACTTTGCATTAAAATCACATTTAGAAAAAGCAACAGTTTCCAAAGCAACCTCTAAAGCCACCCAGAATGACCTTCAATGGGTGTGAAGTCTGCCCAGAAGACATTAGAAAGTAAAGACAGGTGCAGAGTTTTTGTTAATAATAGCTGACAAAACCAGTGGTGTAGCCTGCATTTTGTAGGTGGTTATAGTATATAGGTACATATCATTAACGGAATACCTGTTAAAAGATTTTGGGGTATCACAGCATCAGAAAAGTATGATGCCCAATATTTGGCAATGTACATCATAGAACAGATAAATTGCCATTTAGAGAATTGTCCATACATACTAATAGCACAAACATACGATGATGCAGCAATCATGAGCGATTTGCCACGCAGGGTACAGGCTCTTGCTAAGGAAACATTTTACAATGTTTCATACATTCATTATTAGTCACCAGTTGAATCTGATTTTTCACCAAATTTCAGGGACTTTTCAGCTCCTTTTCAGCATTTCCACAAAGAACAAGAGTCCTTAATGAAATAGTGTGAAAATGTTCACCACATTTAGTGTCTACTTATTGGAGTTTCCAGTGAAGGAGTGTCAATACTGTTTTTGAATATTGGGAAGGTATTTTCGAGAACTTGAATAATATGACCAACAGGGAAAAACTGTGTAATGAAAATACAGTCCTATAAGCCTGCAGCTTAGTTACGATTTTGAAGGATAAAAGGTCCATTTTCTGTCTCTCACTTTTTTCATAACATTATGATCTATGTGGATATTTTGTACACACAGCTACAGAAACATGATATTGACTCACCTTATGCACAACATCAGCTGACAGCTTTTGAGCATGAAATTACAAATATTACGGGAGGCACAGCTGAAAATACAACAGATTTGGATGAATATCATAAAAGAGGAAGAATTGAAAATGGAGGAGTGATGTGTAATCTGCTGTGGAACACAAAAGAAGTATGCAATGTAAGTTAAAAGGTGAACGAAAGATTCAAATTCACTGGAAAACTAGTTGCAGCCCCTCTCTTTCTACCAGAGAAATTCACTACTTAGTCTTCCAGTTTTCCAGAAACTTCTTTAGAGCTGCTGTTGAATGCTATTATTTTTTGGGAGCTAACGAACTTTGAACAGAACTCTTTGTTATTTATGGAAGAGAGGAGTACAAAAGTATGAGTGGAGCTTTGAGCTTGCCAGATTACATAACAGATAATAACCTTCATGATACGTTGGGAGAATCTTTGAAACTCTTGAAAGCAATAACTACAATTAAAATGACCACATCAGAAGCAGAACATTGTTTTCCACAACTGAAACGTATCAAAAGCTTCTTAAGGAATGCTATGGAACACAGAACAATATCAGCACTTGCAGTGCTCTCTATCAAAAGAGATTTTGTATTAGGAATTCCTGACTTCAGTCAAAGAGTGACTGAAAACTTTGCAAACATGAAGAAAATAAAAATCGAATTTATGTGCAAATGATAGATAACCCCATAAAATGACAGAGATGGACTTGAAACAGATTTACATCACTGCTGCTGAAAAAGGTTAGTAAGGGAGGCCTATTACTTTTTGCGTTAACAGAATTGCAATTCATCTTAATTTCTTTTATTCTGCAAAGTAATAATTTATTTGGGGAACATGTTTTGGTGTTATTACTAGCAGATGCTGCAGTAATATGAACAAGCAGCCTGTTTATATTATGGGTTACAAAAACATGTGCAATGCACTGATTTTCTATCTGTTGTTAATGTTTTTCTTGGCGAGCAAAGTGCACCATCTTCCTTGGTCACAAGCCACCGCTGCAACTTATGCACAAGCACAAGAAACTCAAGTTAACAACTAAAAATCAAATAAGGGAAAATCCAGGATGGAATAACAGCAGTATGAAGTAGGATAGATTACTACTTACCACATATAGGAGGCACTGAGTGGCAGCCAGGTACAGTTAAAGTACATCTAAGGGTAAACAAAGTCTTTCCTCAGCCGTAGAAACAACACACTCACACACACACACGCACGCACGCACGCCACTATTGTCTCTGGGCATAAAAGCCTGACTGCAGTATCTTGGCTATGTTGGATAGTGGGGGTACAGAAGGGGCCTGGGGCAGGGAGGAGGATTGATAGCAGGGTATGGGTGGGGGAAGGTGGTGGTGTTGTGGCTGTGGGAGAGTGCAGGGATGTGGTGAAGACTGGGTGGTAGGCTGCTAAGTGTAGCATCAGGAAGCTGTGCGCATTGGGCTGGTGGGCATGCGGGTGGGAGGGGAGGGGGAGATAGCAGGCATGTATGAGGCTGGAACGGGCACCGGGAAAGGTGGAATGAATGATACAGTGTAGAAAGAGTTTTTACTCGCTTAATTCAGAAAAGCCGGTGTTCGTGGGAAGAATCCAGATTACACAGGCTTTGAAGCAATCAACCAAACTGTGTTGGGTGGTATGCTCATCACCTGAGTGTTCAGCTCTCACTTGGTCATAGTTTAGCTGTGTCCAACCGCTAATGAGCTGTCTGTCCAGATAAATGGCCACTGTAAAACTGTGGCTGAGAGACTGTTGACCCACTCAGCCGATGAGCATGCCATCCAACATGGTGTGCTTGACACAGCCTGTGTCATTTGGATTCTTCGCAAAAATACCTGCTTTTCAGGACTGAGCAGATGGAAACACTTTCTATACCCAGGACACTGAAACATGCCACTATAAGGTGACTCCACAAGTGAAGTAGAGTTGGTAGTATAACTAACAAACAAGTGAGGGACGGTAGGCGCTGCATCTTCTGAACCAATAACAGCACTGAACAAAAGCCAGTTCGGGCATCGATGCTACCACTTTGCCGGCTTCAGTGTGAACATTGTATGTGAGTGCGCGAATACCTGCTGTTGTGTTGCGTTACTGCCTCGACTTCAGTTTTTGTTTGTTAAACAATGTCGTTCACCAAGCGATAATCCGTTGAGCCGTGGAGTGCCATTAAATAGTCAGGCTTTGGAATTGCTACGGAGGAAGCGTGAGATTTACCAGCAAGAAAAAGAATTTGTTTCTGTTCATGGGCATGCGTCGATTCCTGCTGATGAAGTTTTAGAGCGTATCTCGAAAACTCTAAAACTCAGTGAAAGAACAGTTATAAGGAATGGGCTGCTACTTCAAGACTTAGAAAACAGTGAGGTAAACAGTGTGGACGAAAGACCCTGTGTGAGAAACAGTGTGTTTTTAAGAACTCTGGGCAAGAAAAAAAGCAGCCTCGTCCTGTTACAGATATTGATTCTTTCCAATCCGATGCAATTCCTCAACACATATACAGATACTATAAAAGGAAAGAATACCTCACAATAGCGAAGTTGCTAATTTCTTTAAAAAAAGTGAACTTTTCTCGGGGGGGGGGGGGGGGGGGGGGGGGGGAACGTCACTTAAGATGATATTAAAAAGTATGGGCTTCTGTTTTAAAAAGTTAGATGGATGAAAACTGTTACTTGAAAAAGCTCATGTCGGTGCAGCTCGTACCATTTTCTTACACAAAATTGTAAGAAAGGACACACTCAGTCATATGTTTAGACGAAACCTGGGTCAACACTGGAGAATTAGTTGAGAAACGCTGGACAGATGATATTCTGAATAGCAGCAGTCATCAGCCAGCAGGAAGAGGATCCCAATTAATTGTGGCCCATGCAGGATCTTCCCAATGGCTTTGTGCCTCAAGGGCTTTTCGTTTTTCGATCGAAAAAAACTGGTGACTATCATAAGGATAGGAACCACCCACAATTTCTACAGTGGTTTAAAAATTTGCTCCCCCAGTTTAGTGTACCGACAGTGTTTCTGATGGACAACGCATCGTACCATTTCATGATTCTACATCTACATCTACATCCATACTCCGCAAGCCACCTGACGGTGTGTGACGGAGGGTACCCTGAGTACCTCTATCGGTTCTCCCTTCTATTTCAGTCTCGTATTGTTCGTGGAAAGAAGGATTGTCGGTATGCTTCTGTGTGGGCTCTAATCTCTCTGATTTTATCCTCATGGTCTCTTCGAGAGATATACGTAGGAGGGAGCAATATACTGCTTGACTCTTCGGTGAAGGTATGTTCTCGAAACTTTAACAAAAGCCCGTACCGAGCTACTGAGCATCTCTCCTGCAGAGTCTTCCACTGGAGTTTATCTATCATCTCTGTAACGCTTTCGCAATTACTAAATGATCCTGTAATGAAGCGCGCTGCTCTCCGTTGGATCTTCTCTATCTCTTCTATCAACCCTGTCTGGTACGGATCCCACACAACTGAGCAGTATTCAAGCAGTGGGCGAATAAGCGTACTGTAACCTACTTCCTTTGTTTTCGGATTGCATTTCCTTAGGATTCTTCCAATGAATCTCAGTCTGGCATCAGCTTTACCGACGATCAACTTTATATGATCATTCCATTTTAAATCACTCCTAATGCGTACTTCCAGATAATTTATGGAATTAACTGCTTCCAGTTGCTGACCTGCTATTTTGTAGCTAAATGATAAGGGATCTATCTTTCTATGTATTCGCAGCATATTACACTTGTCTACATTGAGATTCAATTGTCATTCCCTGCACCATGCATCAATTCACTGCAGATCCTCCTGCATTTCAGTACAATTTTCAATTGTTACAACCTCTCGATACACCACAGCATCATCTGCAAAAAGCCTCAGTGAACTTCCGATGTCATCCACCAGGTCATTTATGTATATTGTGAATAGCAGCGGTCCTATGACACTCCCCTGCGGCACACCTGAAATCACTCTTACTTCGGAAGACTTCTCTCCATTGAGAATGACATGCTGCGTTCTGTTATCTAGGAACTCCTCAATCCAATCACACAATTGGTCTTATAGTCCATATGCTCTTACTTTGTTCATTAAATGACTGTGGGGAACTGTATCGAACGCCTTTCGGAAGTCAAGAAACACGGCATCTACCTGTGAACCCGTGTCTATGGCCCTCTGAGTCTCGTGGACGAATAGCGCGAGCTCGAAACCCATGCTGATTCCTACAGAGTAGATTTCTAGTCTCCAGGAAAGTCATTATACTCTAACATAATATGTGTTCCAAAATTCTACAACTGATCGACGTTAGAGATATAGGTCTATAGTTCTGCACATCTGTTCAACGTCCCTTCTTGAAAACTGGGATGACCTGTGCCCTTTTCCAATCCTTTGGAACACTACGCTCTTCTAGAAACCTACGGTACACCGCTGCAAGAAGGGGGGCAAGTTCCGTCACGTACTCTGTGTAAAATCGAACTGGTATCACATCAGGTCCAGCGGCCTTTCCTCTTTTGAGTGATTTTAATTGTTTCTCTATACCTCTGTCGTCTATTTCGATATCTACCATTTTATCATCTGTGCGACAATCTAGATAAGGAACTACAGTGCAGTCTTCCTCTGTGAAACAGCTTTGGAAAAAGACATTTAGTATTTCGGCCTCTAGTCTGTCATCCTCTGTTTCAGTACCATTTTGGTCACAGAGTGTCTGGACATTTTGTTTTGATCCACCTACCGCTTTGACATAAGACCAAAATTTCTTAGGATTTTCTGCCAAGTCAGTACATAGAACTTTACTTTCGAATTCACTGAACGCCTCTCGCATAGCCCTCCTCACACTACATTTCGCTTCGCGTAATTTTTGTTTGTCTGCAAGGCTTTGGCTATGTTTATGTTTACTGTGAAGTTCCCTTTGCTTCCACAGCAGTTTCCTAACTCTGTTGTTGTACCACGGTGGCTCTTTTCGATCTCTTACTATCTTGCTTGGCACATACTCATCTAACGCATATTGTACGATGGTTTTGAACTTTGTCCACTGATCCTTAACACTATCTGTACTTGAGACAAAACTTTTGTGTTGAGCTGTCAGTTTTTTTTTTGTTAGGGTTTAAGGGCGCTCAACTGCTGAGGTCATTAGCGCCCAGTCACTGGTGTTAGAGCACAAGGAACCTGCTAAAACTCAAGGGGATGGGGGGACATCAAAAGGACCTGACAAAAGATGCAGAGGAAATAAGTAAAAAGGTTAAATGTCTTTGGTCAAGCCAGTTAAAGTTATAAAACGCAGAAGACGAGCAGCTGCTCGAGCGTCATCAGCTAAAACATCCGGTAAGGTAGATGGCAGGGACAGGACAACACGAAATTGACTAAAACGGGGACACGACAATAAAACATGGCGCACCGTTAATGCCTGACCACAAGGGCACTGCGGGGCTGGGTCACCAGAGAGCAGGTAGCGGTGGCTAAACCGGCAATGCCCAATCCGCAACCTGGTCAGAAGGACCTCCTCGCGCCGAGATGGTCGGGAGGAAGTTGTCCAAGCAGTTGGGAGCGGTTTTACTGCCTGGAGCTTGTTTCCTTGGAGGGATGACCAAGCATCCCACCACAAGGACACAAGCCTCTTACATACATCCCCACAAACGTCAGATGACGGGACACAATGGGAGGCTGGCCGAGGCTGGAGGACTGCAGCCTTGGCTGCAGCATCCGCAGCCTCATTCCCAGGCACTCCCACATGTCCGGGGACCCACAGAAAGCTGACAGAACCGCCATTATCAGCGAAAGAATGGAGGGACTGCTGTATTCGTTGAATCAAGGGATGGACCGGATAGGGAGCCTCAAGGCTCTGAAGAGCACTGAGTGAGTCAGTGCAGAGTACATACAATGAATGGCGGTGGCGGCGGGCATACTGAATGGCCTGATGGAGAGCAAAAAGCTCGGCCGTAAAGCTGGAACATTGGTCAAGGAGCCGGTATTTAAAGGTGGCGGTCCCGACGACAAAGGCACAGCCGACACCATCTTCAGTTTTGGAGCCATCGGTGTAAATAAAGGTGTGACCAGCAAGTCGAGCACGAAGTTCGACAAACCGTGAGCAATACACTGCAGCCGGAGTACCCTCCTTCGGGAGTGAGCTGAGGTCGAGATAAATACGAACCGGAGCCTGGAGCCAAGGTGGTGTCGGGCTCACACCCTCTCTGAAGGTGGTAGGGAGGGCAAAATCCAATTGTCGAAGCAGGTGACGGAAGCGGACTCCGGGGGGCAGCAGGGCAGACACATACAACCCGTACTGACGGTCGAGAGAATCGGCGAAGAAGGACTTGTAAGAGGGGTGTTCGGGCATAGACAACAGCCGGCAGGCATACCGACACAGCAGTATGTCGCGCCGGTAGGTCAATGGTAACTCGGCAGCTTCAGCATAAAGACTCTCGACAGGACTAGTGTAGAAGGCTCCGGTCGCAAGACGTATCCCCCGATGGTGGATGGAGTTGAGCCGGCGTAAGAGGGATGGCCGAGCGGACGAGTAGACGAAGCTCCCATAATCCAGCTTCGATCGGACTATGGACCGATACAAGCGAAGCAGGACAGTGCGATCCGCTCCCCAAGATGAACCGCTAAGAACTCTGAGGACATTAAGGGAACGTGTACAACGGGCCGCCAAATAAGAGACATGTGGAGACCAACACAGTTTCCGGTCCAACGTGAGCCCTAGAAACTTAGTTGTGTCCACGAATGGGAGAACAACGGGACCGAGATGTAAGGATAGCGGAAGGAACGCTTTATATCGCCAAAAGTTGATACAAACCGTCTTCTCTTCAGAGAACCGGAAGCCATTTGCCACGCTCCATGAGAAGAGGCTGTCTAGACAATGCTGGAGGCAGCGCTCCAGGAGGCATGTTCTCTGGGCACTGCAGTAGATCGCGAAGTCATCGACAAAGAGAGAGCCTGAGACATTAGGTGGAATGCAATCCATAATTGGATTGATCGCGATGGCAAAAAGGGCTACGCTCAAGACGGAGCCCTGAGGCACTCCGTTCTCCTGGAGGAAGACGTCGGACAATACGGAGCCCACACGTACCCTAAACTTTCGATCCGTTAAAAAGGAATCAATAAAAAGGGGCAGACGACCGCGTAGGTCCCACTTGTGCATAGTGCGGAGGATACCTCCTCTCCAACAGGTATCATAAGCCTTCTCCAAGTCGAAGAACACGGCTACCGTTTGGCGCCTTCGCAAAAAGTTGTCCATGATGAATGTCGACAAGGTCACAAGGTGGTCAACAGCGGAGCGGCGGCGACGAAAGCCGCATTGGACGTCTGTAAGTAGTCGTCGAGATTCAAGAATCCAAACTAACCGAGCATTAACCATGCGCTCCATCACCTTACAGACACAGCTTGTAAGAGAAATGGGGCGGGTAACTAGAAGGAAGGTGTCTATCCTTCCCGGGTTTGGGTATAGGAACGACAACGGCGTCACGCCAACGCATGGGGACCTGACCTTCGGTCCAGTTGAGCTGTCAGGTACTCTGTAATCTGCTTTTTGTCACTTTTGCTAAACAGAAAAATCTTCCTACCTTTCTTAATATTTCTATTTACAGCTGAAATCATCGATGCAGTAACCGCTTTATGATCGCTGATTCCCTGTTCTGCATTAACTGTTTCAAATAGTTCGGGTCTGTTTGTCACCAGAAGGTCTAATATGTTATCGCGACGAGTCGGTTCTCTGTTTAACTGCTCAAGGTAGTTTTCAGATAAAGCACTTAAAAAAATTTCACTGGATTCTTTGTCCCTGCCACCCGTTATGAACATTTGAGTCTGCCAGTCTATATCCGCCAAATTAAAATCTCCACCCAGAACTATAACATGGTGGGGAAATCTACTCGAAATATTTTCCAAATTATTCTTCAGGTGCTCAGCCACAACAGCTGCTGAGCCCGGGGGCCTATAGAGACATCCAATTACCATGTCTGAGCCTGCTTTAACCGTGACCTTCACCCAAATCATTTCACATTTCGGATCTCCGTCAATTTCCTTCGATACTATTGCACTTCTTATCACTATAAACACGCCTCCCCCTTAACTGTCCAGCCTGTCTCTGCGGTATACATTCCAATCAGAGTTTAGGATTTCATTACTGTTTACGTCTGGTTTCAGCCAACTTTCTGTCCCCAGTACTATATGGGCGTTGTGACTGTTTATTAATGAGAGATGATTTAAGACAAAACCCCCACCACTAGTGACCGTAAAGTAACTATGGTGCGGTGGTTGCAGGCGAGAGACACTGCTGCGGACATGAGCATGACAAAGCTGCTATTATCCTCCCTCGTGAAACAAAATAAGCCTGTGACGCCTAAATATGTTGTAGGTGAAATTGCAAGCGAACAGGGTCACTTGGTAATTAGGCTACCGCCTTATCACTGGCATTTTAATCCAAGTGAATTGGTTTGGAGTGAAGTCAAGGCGTACATTAGAAGTAGCTTTTACTACAACAGAAGTGGAGAGACTGCTACGGGAAGGTCTTGCTACTGTAGATGCTACCTCATGGAGGAAAAAAGTTTACTATGTTGCCAAATTGATAAGAGAAGGAAGACTGTAGATGGCATAATAAATGAAAACGAGCAATTAATGATTTCTCTTGTTGTTGTTGTTGTTGATGATGAAGACAATGGTTTTGGTGTGGATTCTGTAGATAGTGAGGGAGAAATGGATGGAACTGTGCCATTGACATTGTAAGTTGGTGAGTGTAAATGTATACAGAATTAATTCTCTCTCTCTGCAATTGGGTAGGCTACGCATGTTTTGCTTTATTTCTTTCTATGAGTGTGGATAGTGTACGATTTGGTATGCTTAGGTTTACATTACTATATGACGTTTTACATGCAGCTATTACAGTAACAATTTGGAATGACTATTCATAGATATTGTCATTAACTTCGGCTGTTTCTATTTCCCGGTTTCGTATACTATCAAATGCTTAGTCTCCATTGTCGTTCTCTCCATTGTTAGAAAAACATACTATGTTGCATGTACGTATAAATGTTGATTGTAGCTTACATTTACAAAACATACTTCGGAGTTGTCGGTGTGTGCGGTGGCAGCTATTGCAACCTCGCAATCGCAGTATAGCCAACCACACGCTAGCTGTCAAGTGACATGTGTCACCAGCCCTGGTATAGAACGTATTGTTTGTTCCAGTAACTGCCCTCATCCTGGACTCAAACTACTGTCAGTCCCTGTTTGTAGCTGCCCGTTGCCTTACTAGCATAACCCTTACCCCTTATCTGCCCCCTCCTCCTCCCACAGCCTCACAATGCTGCACATAAAGAGGCTACTATCCAGTTCTCACCACACCCCTGGACTCTCCCATACGCAGCAAAACAGCACTTACCATGCCCCCCCCCCCCCTCCAACCTCTTCTACTTTCACTACCTGCCCCACCCAAGATCACTGCTCACCACAGTCAGGCATTTGTGACGGTGACAGTGGCCTACTGCGTAAGAACTGTGCCCCCCCCCCCCCCCTCTCTCTCTCTCTCTCTCTCTCTCTCTCTCTCTCTCTCTGTGTGTGTGTGTGTGTGTGTGTGTGTGTGTGTGTGTGTGTGTGTGTGTGTGTGTGTGTGAGAGAGAGAGAGAGAGAGAGAGAGAGAGAGAGAGAGAGAGAAGAGAGAGGACTCTGTCCGATAGCTTAGCCTACTTTTGAATGTACTTTAAATGTGTGAGTGTGTGTGTTGCTCAACACCTTCTCCATGTATTGGGTAACAATATATCCTACTTTGTATCATCACATTTAACAACAATAGTAAATATTTGGAGCAACCAATATTTACTGTCGGACTATCTGGCGCATGCTTAACTATACTGTGCTCCCTCAACATTATTTTGCAAGTATTTATACATGATGGAAATAGTCATAAGCTTGTAAAGTGTTGCAGGGTAAGCTGTGTTCAGAAGTAAAAGAAAGAAAGAAAGAACGAAAAACAGAAAGCGATTCACTGCGCTATTTCCAAGTTAATTAGCACTGAAGTTAGCCAATCAGGGCCTCGCACATGCAAAATAATGAGACCCACCCATGACAGAGTTATCAAATATGTTTTTCGTTTTGCTTCCTAAAACTGAACAAGAGAGTGACACAAAAACTGAACATGGGATGGTCATAAGGATTGAACCAAAGCCAAGGGCTGAGCAGTCTTGTGCAATGTCACCTACGCTATGAGAAAAACTGACTGACTGTATCTGGCAGGCTGCTTGAATTTGCAAGCCCAATGGCCTGATTGGCTAATTTCAATGCTAATAAACTCATAAATGGTGCAACATATGGAAATTTCTTTTCTTAACAATTATTTCTTGGCGGAGCTCACCATTAAACAGCCTTAAAAGTTTTTCAGACTGTTTCTATCCACTCTTTATATTCAACTACTAAATTACAAATTATATGGCAAGAAAGTCATACAAGCCATGGTAGAAAACTTGTATGTAAACTGTACACAGTTCATTTAACCTGATTTGTAACACAGCATGCAACAAAAGTGTCATGCTAAGTTACTCTGTCAGTGTGTTTGCCAACTGCAATTGCTATTATTTACTTCTGGATAACATTCAAAGTGAGCTAAAAAGTGATTTCTGACCTGTGATATGGAGACAGTAATCTTGTAAAATGTCCCTTCACATATATACTCTTTCAGTTGAATCTTTGTGTATCCTGACAGTGTCATTTAATTTCCTAACATTTTGCTTCTAATTCTATTACAGTGATTCTGTGCAGCTTTTAAGGGTTCCAATTTGTTTTCATTGTTATTGCTTGAATGAATTTTCACTCCAAAATCAACCTAAAAGCAAATAATGCTGCATCTTATTCACTAACAAAAAAAATCATCTACATTCTTTTCATTAACATCAGTTGTCCTAAATGCTATTGTCTCCTATCTTAAATGGCATATTAAGAAAATTTTAGAATCCCAGGGGTTAAAAAATTCTACCACTCCTCTTTGTCACTCAAAAACTCATCAAACAACCATGTCTTTTGCAATACTGTTGAGGTTTTTCTTTCAAGATTCACTAATTTTGCGAAATCAATGCCACCGCACTTGTTTCCTAATATTTGTGATAATACTGACTGCATACCACAAGACGATTTAAACAAATAGTATCACAGAATTTCCCGTGTTGCTGAAATATTGTGCCACCAGTCTCAGTGAATAAATGGCACTTGGATATGCACACCAGAGTTCTAGTTCCTTCTGAGAACTTACAAATGGAATCACACTGACACTATCATTTCACAGAAAGGTACAGGGAGACCTTACCCAAAGTAAGATTGTTTCGCACTATGTAAAACATCAGCATATCAATATCACAAAGTGCTAATGTTACATGTAAATGTTCTCCCCCCATATTTGTTAATTGGCTCAGCGACTCAGTGGTATGATTTTTATCTGTCACTTACCACGCCATTCACATCTTACAAGGTTTTTTAATGAGAAAGTTGCTCAGTTGCATGGTGGTTCAGAATCCACATTAAACTATACACCCCCTATAACTGGCTGAATGGGTTAGTTCAACGGCTATAGGAAGGCAGTGTGAACCAAGTCCTTTAGGACTGCACCTAGCAAAGTACTGTAGAGTTCAAACCAACCGTGTTGATGGCAACTTATTTAATTTGCCACCTACAGGATTATGTCATTCAAGGGCAGAGTGGAGCCACTAAGCCAATTAACAACTGTGAAAAGAATAAGTAAATTCATAAGTAACATTAGCATAGAGTGAATTGAGAAAAGCTGCAATCTTAAACATGCTCAAAGAATGCCTCCTGTAAAAACTTGTACAAAACCCCTATTATGCTCTACCTCATTTCCATCCAGGTCCTGAGGGACTTTCCTATCTTACCTACTCCCCGTTTCCTCTGTACCTTTCCAATCCACTACTGCCGTATGTTGGAAATCAAGTCATACAGTTTTTCTGTATGCCTATCAAGTCTTCAACTGTTTAGTAAGTAGACTTGGTTTCATTATATATTATATAGTACAGTGTTGTATTGGCTGTAGAATTGGTCATTGTTTCCCATTAATAAAGGCTTTAAGAATTATTGCCCCCCCCCCCCTCCCCCAATATACTTGAGGTAAAACAAATACAAACCATAATCCATCAACAATTCTGTAATTTTACTTCATGTCTTTTCAGCTCCCTTATAGAAATCACCTCCTTTTATGTAACCTCAGATTCACTTTCCTTAACACTGAACTATGACACTACTCTCCAATACACACAACTGGAGCACAGCATGGAGCAGCCTTGATATACAGTCAGCAAATACAATTACTTCTTAGTTACCTCTCTGCCTTAAGAGCCCAATTTTCTCAAGTTATGGTCAACCATACAAGTAAAATAAAAGTCACATCTCCACTCAGTCAGTATTCAATTGTGATAGAAAATAAAATAAAATGGCAACATATGAGATTTATATTTCAAAACACTGACTAACTCTTATATAAAACCTGTCTACACAATAATTTTCCTCACTTTTTGCCCTTTTAAGTGTAGGACAGATCTATCTAATTTAATGACAGTCAAGTCAACTAGTCAACACCAGTTTCCCCAGATTGTGGTACCCTTTTCAAAGACAGGTTATATTGTGGAAACCTTTTCCCAACCAATGAATGACTGTAAACTTATAAGTTACAAGATGCATTCAAGTTGTAACACCTACAACTTCTTTTCTCAGGACTGCAAGCAGATAGAAATGTGTAGTTTATTTCAAAATGTGTGTGAACTTGTCATGAATGTGTAACAGAGATGGCAGCATTGTACGGCAAACACAGCTACAACAGTAATGTCAAGCTTGAGGACTGTTATTGATATTGAAAATGGCGATGTTTTAATTGCAAGAACAACGAGTAATCATTAGCTTTCTCCATGTGCATGGTGTGCCACCAAATGAAATTCACCCACAGCTGAGTGAGGTGTGTGGTGATAGTGTCATGGATGTGTCTAATTTGCATTCATGGGTGCAACAGTTCAAAGGAGGCAGAACGTCATGTGACAACAAACCAAGAAAATCTCAGCCTTGCACAAGCTGGTCTGAGGAAATGATCAAGTGAGTGCAAAAAGCTGTTTTGGATAACCACAGAATGAGTGTGGAACACATCACTTCCAAAACTGGCATTTCCATAGTGTGTGTGCGCCATAATCCCGCACGAAAGTCTGAAAATGCAAAAAGTGTCTTGCACTTGGGTGCCATGTTTGCTGACAATCATTCAT
Source organism: Schistocerca americana (assembly GCF_021461395.2). Taxonomy (NCBI): domain Eukaryota; kingdom Metazoa; phylum Arthropoda; class Insecta; order Orthoptera; family Acrididae; genus Schistocerca; species Schistocerca americana. The sequence goes on from NC_060120.1 coordinate 950,355,645, forward strand.
GTTGCCAGGCAATGTTGACGGCTTGAACGGGACTTTCTTTTCATCGAATGTGATAATGTTTGAGACATAGATGCCAGTTTTCAGTCTTGAAACAAAGAACCAGTCAGCTCAATGGAAGCACACATACTCATTGCCAATGGTCAAACAAGACTTTGTAAAGAAGCATTCACTGCAGCTGTGCAATCAAGGTGTCGTCGTTGTGAGATTACATCAAGAAGTGACAAGTTTCACTGTTTTCGTGCGAATTGTCTGTGAGGAAAAGAAAATGCAGGTTATTTCCCTCTTTTAAAAAAATCTAGCAACAAAATGGATTAATTCTGCAACTTTTTGATTTCCCCTTTTAATAGGCTTACCTTGTTTGATATTGCTCCTTGCCCTGGGAAAACTTTCCGGTCTTTGTCTCTTATTATATCCACATCCATTACGATATATTCTGCAAGTTGTTTTGGATTGCAGATACTGTTAAATGGGTGTCGCCAGAAGTTTGTACTACTCAATTCAGCAACTAAAATATAATAACAATCATTATTTTTGCAAACCACATTGTAAGGAGCCATTTTAGAAAAAATAAAGATCTGGTAAAACCAAACTGAGAGTTATGATATTAATGGAAAATTTACTATATTTTCAATCTAAAGATATCAAAATCCTTACTACAACGACAATGTATGGGACATTCACTCAAAGATGACTGACCTCAAAAACTTACTCTGTGCAGTAGAAGGATCAATAATGTGGATGGAGTTAGTCACTCGGTATATGAGGCAAATAGGGCTAATGCCTCCTAACTGATGGGTCAACTTTTTTGGCAAGCACACCACACTGTCCTTTGATAGAGGTACTATTTCCACACTAAAATAAAAAGAAATCAGTTTGAAAATATGTTCCACTTCGTTTTATACTGAAAACTTACAAGCAAAACATCAAGGACCGATTGTATGTACTTCTGACTGGAAGTACATTTTGACCTTAGTTCCGAAATTGGACTCTGTTCAGGACCCCATTCTACTGTGTAACACTAAACTTGGATACATCGAAGGAAGTATGGTGTTTATTTAAATTAGCATGAAACACGCTTGGCTGTACCGGTACAATCAGCTATCAACAAGATTACTGTGCTTCAACTGCAGATAGTAATACTGGAGATAGTAATCATACATTGTAGATACACAGTACTTATTATTGGAGGTGTCGTTTTCTAAAGATGGAGGAAAGTAGTCAGAAAAGCTGCAATCTTCAAACTTCTCACCAACTGGAAAAAATTTTACGCTGGAAATCATATTGAATTTGCATAAAGACATAACAGAAGACAAAAATCTGATAAAGTTAATATGGCCAACAAAGAAAAGGTGACAATCATGACTGGAAATATTTGAAAATATGTTACATCACTATTAAGAAAATGACAAGAATGCATTTGCGGAAGACAGAGTATAGCTTTAAGATGCACTTTACAATCACTACATTTCATCTCTATGTAATTACAGTACAAATGTTGTGTGAACTGGACCGAAAATAGTATCAAAACTTTTCAAGGTTGAATGTATAAAACTGGAAGTGGTAATTTTGTCTGGTCTACTATTATGAAAAATGGGCAAAATCTAATTGCAGGTCAAAAGCCAAAATTTATTCCTATTTCCAACTTATATGACGACAATGTAGGTTTTCATCCTGAATATATATGCAGAGGTCTGTATACATTTTAAAACAGTTGAGTAAACTGAAACGAATTTGCTTTGTAAAATATAGTTTACAATATTATTCATAACATTCTTGAACAATGGAAACACCAGGTAGGAATATCAACAATGTAGGAAATGACAGATTGCTACCTACCATAAAGAAGACACATTAAGTTACAGACAGGCCCAATTAAAGACACTCAAAGTTTTCGGCCACACACTATCAGTAACACACACACACACACACACACACACACACACACACACACACACACACACAAGACCGCCAAATCCAGCATCTTGGGCCAGAATGCAACATTGCTCAGGATGCAAGCAACAATCTGGATGGGGTGGAGAAGGGGAAGGAACAATAGTGTATGGGTGGGAAGAGAGACAAACACTGTCTGTGCCGCACGAAGAATCGGACAGCATTCATCCCTCTCCCCACCCATACACTATTATCCCTTCCCCTTCTCCACCTCCTCCAGACTGCTGCTTGCATCCCATGTGATGTTGCATTCCGGTCCAAGACGCTGGAGTTGGCGGTCGTGTGTGCGAGGTGTGCTTGATTCTCTCTCTCTCTCTCTCTCTCTCTCTCTCTCTCTCTCTCTCTCTGTGTGTGTGTGTGTGTGTGTGTGTGTGTGTGTGTGTGTGTGTGTGTGTGTGTGTGTGTGTGTGTTTTGATGAATAAGACTGTGGCCGAAAGCTTTATGGAGTGTCTCTTAATTGTGACTGTCTGCAATTTGACAGGTCTTCTTTAAGATAAGTATTAATCTGTCTTTTCCTAAATTGTTCATTACATTCTTGTTCATTTACAGATTTTAATAAGTGAAATGATGTAGCTATAATAACTGCTGCACAATTTAATTTACTCTGAGTCCCAAAACTTAAATAGCTCACCATTTTGCATATTGACATACATTTCCACAGGTGAAACGAGTGACATGTGGGGAACAAAATTCCAAGAACTGATGTGGGAACTCACCTGGTATCCTCTGCACTGAATTTCAGGACACAATCACAGAGCCATTGCCTTACATTTACAAATTGACTTGCATATGTTTACTACTAGTATTGCTTATCAACTTGCATGCATCTTAAGCATTTTTTTCTTTTTTTTTTTTTTTTGCAGTTAAAACTTAAGTGAAATTATGTAGTCACTGCTATTTGAGCTTATAAAACATTTTTGAAAGAGGTGTTCAATCAAATTGTTCATTTTCCATTGAAACTATCTCCATTTAGGTAACCATTCATAAGTGACACATCTCACTATTAAAAATTATGTGTAATAATTTGCACGACTACAGAAAACGTAAAATCATGCCAAACTACAATATCGTTTCTTCTTCTTATATTAGGTCTCCAACCTTAGAAACAAATATATGTGCATTAAATGCATATACTGATAAATCAAAACTTATCATGAATGTATTACAAACTTTCCTTTTATAAACAAGCCACTATATTTTCAACTACCGGAGTTGCAATGCACTTAGAATACTTTTTCTTAGTGAATATGAATTGTATATGCAACACCAAGTTGTCAAAATGACACTGAATAGCTTAATTAATACTTATTAATTTTATAATGCAAAGATAATAATAGCAAACTAACCTGTAGGTGAATTTGTAGTTGTAGATATTACTGTGTATATCATGAGAAATCAGTTTCTTAGAGTGTTGATACCTGCAGGGAAGCACAGTTGTTAAGAAATCAATCATTTTTCGGGCATGTCCTTCAGTTGCGTAGAAGAAATCAAGTCCCTCTATGAAAGAGGAAAACAACTAATTAAACACTAATATTTCACTGAACCGCTACAGAATAAAAAATAGGTAAATCACACAAAGACAATAACAAGGCACTAATTTCACAAGTAACTGATCCTTAAACAAGAAGAGTTCACATGTAGAAGGTAGTCTTTCCCTTGAGTAATCACTGAGTACAAATGTAAATCATCTATCGTGGATGATAACTGTGCATCACACAGTAAATATCAACTTAAAATTTTTTTCAATACCTGGAATGAAATCTATAACAAATAGCTGAACAAATTTGGCATATAATTACACACTGATCAATGCATTCTCTAACATCCATCCCTCCAGTTGTACATCAATCTCAGATGAGCCGTACTGACAGTTCGAAGTCAGAGGGATGATGGATAAAATTTATGATAATAGCTATGAGATTTCTGCTGTGTGCTCAGATGCTCGCATGGCAGAACACTGCCAATAAAATTTGAGTCCTGGTACCACATAATGTACAGATTTATATAAAAGCATACTATGCTGTTGGATGAGAGGTCTTATTGGGTAGGGGACACCTACTTTGTAGTGATGGATAAGCTCTCCTTTCAGTTACCACTCACAGGAAAAATAACAAAGTAGTTTTCTTCCTTCCAACAGTAATATTTTTATTTGATGAAATATTCTGTGCCAATGGAAAAATTCAATCAAAAAGCTGCAAGAATACAGCTACTTTGTCTCCTTGTAATGAAATATTTTGTGCTTCACTCGTCTATTTACATACATGAGGTTTGTTTTGCTATAGATTGCATGTATCTTCTTCATATAGCTTGGTGGCTACCTATTGGGCTATATATTCGAAGGTACAAGGTTTAATCTTCTGCAGGTCTTAATACTACTACTTTCGTTACTTCATCTGCCCCTGTCAATGATTAATAATTTGATTGCACAATGGTTCAGAGTCTACATAAAACTATAAGTTCCCTTAAAACTGGCAAGGTTGGAGCAAGAAAAGTGCATAGTACCTCTCATAGGACCAAGCCTAGTACAGCACTGACTTTTACACTGACATTTGGGTTGATGACAAGTTTACTTTCCTAAATCTTTTTCAATTTAAGCTTCTGCACAGACTATATACACTTTCTCTATTCAAGCAACTGATTATGATTATCTCCAAAGGGGCTTCCGAATAAGACACACATGTGTGATTTTGTAAGTTTTCCTGGCAAAATAACTTGATTCTCTTCTCAGGGTTTGTAGCCAGATCTTCAAGTCAAGTTGAGACAATATTTCGATGGTGAAACTGGCCATCATCTTCAGGTGAGATGTTGTTAGTGCTAAACATCATTGAAATGATGCTCCAGTGAAGCCAGCATCTCATTATAGCTGAGCAGAGGGTCATGGTAATGAAAGTTTGATAAACTTCTGAAGAAGAAGAGAAAATAGAAGTGTACCTCGATTTTCTTCCCAGGGTGCTACAATGAAGGTATTATTGCACAATTTGTTTATTTTATTAATAACAGGCGTGTCAAGACTATCAAGATGAATGCTGGTGCTGGTAAGGAAGCAAATTTGTTTCACTCTTAGACAACTGGATATCATTTCTAAAGATTTATTTTTCTTGCATTTGGAAATTTAAGCACTGCTTTCAATGGCTTCCTAGGAATAGATGGATGGTGCCACATAGGTTGTGTCAGACTGGGTGCATAAGAGTGCCATCACCAGACAACCCTCAAAATTTGAGCAGCTTCTTTCATGTTCCACAATATTAGATGATTTTCATTGACAGACTATCATTAATCTTATGTGTATGGGACTGGATGGTATCACTGTGGCCATGATGGAGAAAGGCCTAAATTGTTCTCCCACTATGAAGAGAATTCCCCAAGGAATTTATCTGTTCTGTAGAACAAGTAGTATTCAGTTCCTCAGGGAATTGAATGGAAGAAATCAAGCTTGAGGTGCATTACACGTTATGCCAGGCTGCTGCCGAAGAATAATATCAATTCTGCGGAAAGGGCAGTTACTCATTCTATTAGAGTAAATAAAGATATAGTAGTTTCCCTAGCAGACAAAGGAATTGCATAGTCATCATCACTTGGTGGACTGTGCAAGTAAAATGGATTACTTACTTAATGCTCCAATTTACTGAAAAGTGAAGAATGCCGCTAATGAAATGACAGAATTGCACTCCTGAAAAAGGAGCTGGATGTCCAAAGATGATATTAAAAAATTGTGGCCCAGTGCTGCCATTTCGCTGAGATGATATGGTTTACCCAAAATCCACAAGGAAGAGGTGCCATTTTGCTCCATTGTTATAGCTAAATTCTTTTATCTTGGCGGCTCGTGCATGCCCGTCCAGACGCGGGAAATTGCTGCATTGCCAGTTGCAAACGACGCACGTGCCAAAATAACCAGTGCTATAGTATAGTATAGTTCGCAAACTTACGTTTAGGGGGGAGTGTGCAGTTTATGACGTAAAGCCACCATGGCCACATTAACCCTTTCCCTGCTACAGAGACGTGCTCCCTGCATTTCGTGCGATTTTGTCATCACTGCACTGCTCACCTGTGCGGACACATGGTGTTCCGACTGCTTTGACACACTTATCATTCGATTTCACAAAAACTATTTGGCCCAAAAATTTGATTTTTACACATCTTCTTGACTGATACCTTCCCCCACATAAATGACAATTTTGTTTCGATGTTCAACACAGTTATTGTGCAGCATTAAACATAGTAAACCATTGCACGAAATTTTGAAGAGTTTGCAGAGGTAAAAGTCCATAGCGTATACCTCAATTTCATATAAAATTTACCATATAACAATATCTCATTTAATTTAAGTACCAGATAGGTGTCGCATGTAATATTGAGAAATATTCCGTCTTTCGTGACTGTAATAAAAGTTTTATTTACACCAGGTGCGTATGGCTTTATTTTAAAGCACTTCAATCAAAAGGAAGTAGACAAAATACATTAAACAAAACTGTGGGACACCCAATGATACCAAATCTGACAAATTTGTGGTCAAATTTGTCATAATTGGGTGTCCCCTTCCGAGAGGAACCAATTTTCATTAGGATTTCTTTTGGCTCTGTGTGTCGTTTTCAAGAGATTACAATGTCCCCAGTTAAAATGAACACTCTTTATAACATAAACAGTGTTTATAAATTGGGAAATATTCCATCTCTAGTGACTGTAATAAAACTTTTATTTATACCAGAGTCATTTCACTTTTTTCTAAAACATTCTGATTAAAACAAAGTTGGCGAAGTACACAAAACTGAATTGTGGACGTAATAAAACATAGAAACTAAAATGTATTGTCAGTGAGGCGCAGTGTGCAAACAATTTGTGTTTGTCATAACTGACAGCAAATACTTGCCAAAACACTGAATATGATGTTGCCAAAGCAGCGAAGCAAAGAATTGCGTCAGACAATCAAGTAGCTCGGCAACGTATGAGCCAAAATTCTGCTCTAAATAATACTTTTAATACTGTCGCAAAAGAATATAAATATGAATAGTAAAACAGCAACTGCGGAAGAGAAGATATACAAACAAAACAGATAACACGAATATTGTATGTGTGCCTTTTCATTGTTTTTAATTGCTATGAAAAGAAATATTGGAGGACAAAATTAGGAAAACCGAAAACTACTTATGATTATAATGAAGAGACAAAGCACTAGAAATTTCAAAAAATTACATTCAAACGAATAAAATTCATGAAGTAAGACACTTCGATATTGTTTTTAAATAAAGGAAATATTCAGCACTGAACGAGGTTTGAACTCAGAACCTTACACTTTGCATTCAAACACCTTAACCATTACACTAATGAAACTCATCAATCAATAAGACTCCTGGAGGACTCTAAAACATCATGCAAAATACCGACAAACACTGTTGGTATGACTATGAATTACTCACGTTTCGGCGAAGTGCAATAGGAAATAAACAATTACCGCTGTTCTTTATTGCAAAAGAGCGGTTCGTGAGAATGATACACACACCTTTCCTTGCTATCACCTGAATTAGGAGGCTTATTGCTTGTTTAGTTTAGTTAATTAATAGAATATGAAGCAATTGGTATAAAGAATGCTTTTTCCAAACTTTCGATAAAAGAAAGTGTGCTATCAAGACATTGCGTTTGTTCAATTACTTTATTTATGACTGAACGTTTTCAAAACTGAAGACACTTGTCCGTGCTCTGCACTACAGTCCAGCTCTGGCAACATCGTTCTCTGTTCATTGGCTGACTGTGTTTTGTGAAGTCAGATGCGCAGAACAAACCTAAACTTGGCCGCCGTTGTAAATGACGCGCACTATAGTAATTTGGGTCTGCCCACCTATAACATGGCAAAGCATTTTTGGGGGTGAGGACTGAGGGGGAGGGGGGGGGGGGGTTCTTCGTCTCTTCATCAGCAAGTGTGGACATTACACCCCAACTAACTGGAAATTATTCAGCATATAAATACATTACAGATGGGTTCCTCAGACCTGCTTGTAAGCTTTGTGTCGATAAACCCCTATCAGCCACAACTGCTGATATGACTGAAAAAAGCACTAAAGACAGCGATTTTAAAACAAACATGTTTCTGGATATATGCTGATATCTCTTTAATTCGGCCACATGGAGCTGATACTCTTAAATGTTTCTTAGGACATTTGAATCCCCTTCACCCCAGCATTAAGTTTACAACTGAAGTGGGGACAGATGGAAAGCTCCCATTTTTGGATGTTCTCATTTCTTAGCAAAATGGTGGCATTGTTATGTATAGCATTTACTGGATACCTACACGCATTGACCAGCACCTGCAAATGACTAGCTGTCACCAAGCAAACCAACTCAATGGGGTCCTTAGGATGCTGGTCTGACGAGAATGTGCTACACCTAATGCAGTGGCTATGAAGCAGCTCACCTACATCTGGCAGAGCAGGGCAATAACAAATAGCACAATGATCCGGCTAGTTGAAACAGTCGTGTTTTCTGTCTTCTTTTATGGTTGCGAAACATGGACACTCAAGGCCAGAGACAAACAGCGCATTGATGAGTTTGAGCTTTGGTGCTGGCTTAGGATGCTACGCATAAAAGGGACCAAAAGAAGAACAAATGTGTCCATTATTGAGCCATACGATATCTCCAGATGCCTTTCTTTTCGAGTCACTGAAAAAATTCTCCAGTTCTTTGGCCATATTGTGAGAAGAGATGGAGAAAATCTAGAAAAAATTATCTTGCGAGGAAAGATTGAAGGCACGAGACAAAGAGGAAGATCAGCGAGCAGATGTATAGATCAAATCAAGATGATCTCCAGTCTACCTCTAAGAGAAGCTGGCAACCGTCCGGGATGGAGACACTTTGTTCACGGGGTCACGACACTCAGCAATGAGCACAACAACTTCGCTTATCACAGGAAACTGGACACCAAAAGTTTGCACTTGAATGGAATGAATTCCCTGAGTAGCAGATCCATCGAGCCTTGGAGTTAAGATCATCACCAAAAGTATAGCATGATGAATCTAAATCAGATGCTTTCCTACAATATGTTGAGTGATTATAATCTAAACTAGGGAAAATTTTTAAGAAATTTTAACATCAAAACTGTGTTTATTCTGTCAGCCAAGATTAGCGACATTTTGGGTTCTGTTAAAGATGACCTGGGGCTAAGGAAGCCCAGTGTTCGTAATGGTAAAGCATGAATTGGTCAAATTATTCACACCACCCACCTCAATTACCAAAAGGTTAGCATCTCTGCCTTTGGTGTAGAAGGGCCTGGTTCGATCCCTGGTACCTCTTTGGATTTTTCTGAGGTAGGCAGGTCTGGAAAGCGGTCCTCTCAGCCTTTGAGGCCAAAAGCAGAGCTGCTTGAAGAAAGAAGCAGCATTGTCATCTGGATTCGGCTATTGGCAATAATGACTGGTAGGATCAATGACTGACAGATCCCATGTCCCACGATCGAAGACTGCTCCTCATACTGCCTTGTAGGCAGTAGTTGGACAGGCATAACTGGCCTAAGGCCTAATATGTGGGTGGTGTTTACATTTACTATTCATACTCTTTAGGACAGGTGTGTGGAACTTTGTTGCCACACAACCAGGGCTGGTTTGAGAACATTTTTTTGCACTAGTGACATATCATCATCATACATTAGTTGTCACTGTTTGGCCTCTTGATAATAACTTTAAATATAACTCAAAATCTAGTAAGTGTAGAAATGAGTAGTTTTTGCTACTACTTAATGGTACACCCTGTGTACAAATCTTGCACTAGATGTGGCCCCCAGGCAGCTGCTTATGTCACTTGGGTCTTAGACTGGCCCTGCACACAAGGTTATAACGATCGGAAAAATCGCCATTAGCAAAGCTGTGCTTAGTTGAGGAACACACAATTAAATATAATGAGAATTGGGTGTCTCATTACTGACATTTTGCTTGAAGGAATCAGCTGAAAGTGGGATGGTTGATAATCTTATTAAAAGGTAACTGCTATTCCCTGAACAAGTTGTGGAATCCACGCTGATCTGCATTAAAACACAATTTCTCATTTGGAAGAAGAATTTGACAATTAATTTCAGCAGGGATAGTTCACTTTTGTCTGTCTTCACCACCAGTGGCACTGCTCATATCCTCTGCAGCACTAACAGTGCTTGGTGCATGTGCCAAGTACTCTCTGTTGGCCTATAAGTGTGCCAGCTTCAGCAAAGCATCAGCTCGATGACACTCAGCAACAGCAGTATCTTACCCAAAGATGACAACCAGCTGGACTGTTGAAATATTCTATCAATCTCACTTTAATATCTGGTTGCAACAGAAGAAGATTATCACAAGCAACACAGGTGTTTGCCATACACAACTAGAAGTTACTTAACACTGTATAGTGCCTAATCAATACATTTTGTAGTACATACACACATTAATGATGAAACACTTTGTTAAATAGCACAGCAATTTCCTTAAAACCGCATAAACACTAATTCATTTTGCTGTCTTATTACCTCTAAACATGTTTAGAAAGGATGGCAAGAGAACATTACACTTGCTTTCAATTTGTTTACTTTACCTAATATGACTGAATTACTATTTGCAATGAAAGATACACAATGTCATGGATTTACATGGATTAACATACTCGGCAATTCTGTATCATTTGCTCTTCATTCTGAACTGTGGGAAGTGGCATAAGTAAATGTGGTTTACAGTGAATATTGGAGGAAATTATTCCATTTAGGGGGTGAAGGGGGGAGGGGGAGGAGGAGGAGGATGCAATACAGAGACCACTGACAAATTCAGAGAGACCTCCTGGGGCTACGGAGTGTAAAGAGGAACAGTTAGATCAAGGAATCATGGCAAGAACCAAACGAAACAGATAACAGAGAGTAGGAAAGTGTGGAAACTGGTATCTAGTGGGGAGGAGATGTGGGTCCTCCTTATAGCAGAAGAGTTGAAGTGGGAGTAAGAGGGGTGAAGGAAAAGGACTGAAGAGGTTTAGGGAAGTTCAGAAAGGCACCCAGAACCCTGGGTCAGGGGAGACTTACTGGACAGGCTGAGTAGAAAGTAACGAAACGATAGGCAGTTTGTTATGAAGGTAATGACTGGCACTATGAGATGCAAGATATTACAGTTTTTTTTTTAATGAATATTTTCTTAAAAAAACCTTTGGGAAAGATTGCAGATCAGCTATCTTGCACTTGTTGCTGTCCATGCAGAACTGAGAGCCTGCTTACTGCTGAGCCAAATATTACACAGTATGAGAGCTTCGGCTTGAGAGCTTCACATCTCAATTTCTTGCTAAGCCAAAGTGAACTGGCCACCTAGCAAACTTACGGTAAACCACGCTCTGTTTGAGACAAGCTTTAGGGAGTGATGGTCACTTTGCTACCCACAGCATACCATGTGACTTCATCACTAGTCAGTTTATCTCATATATACCATGGTTTACCACCTCTGGATACATCCCAGGGTGTATAAGCGGACAAGAAAAAAAAAATTCCCGGATTTCCCGCTTAAAAATACACTTTCTCTCGGGTGGAAACATAGTTTTTCCTTGTGATTTGACAGTATATTTTCTCTCGGAACTGTATAACTTATCAATCCCTTGAATGGTTATGGTTTTATACATGGGCATAGAATTTCCCGGCGCTTTAGAAAACGCAACTCAGGGGAAAAAACACCTTTTGGAAAGATGTTTGATGTGCAGTAACGTGTACGCTGCATACTTTCATATTACGAAAGTATAAATTCGAATTCCACCAAACACCGCATGTTACTTTCCGAAGCACTGAAATCGATATTGCGATGCGTATTTGTAAGCCAGTCATAGCTCATATCACGTGATCATCTCGCCAGCCAATGACAGCGGATATTCAGAGCTTCGGACATGTGGCGTAGTCAGCCAATAGCAACATCACTGTTAAGTACCATGAACACATGAACAGGAAAAGTTAATGGTTTAAATTAACATATATAATGTTGCTACAAGAAAAACAAAGCTTTCACATATAATATTGGTCTCTAAGGCCAATACGCTGCAAGAGAAGCTAAGGTTTCACATATAATGTTGGTCTTTTATGCACGCATTAAATTTTAAGATATATCACACAAATGTGAGAGTAAACAACATAAAAGTGTTATCTTCTCGGCTATAAATTCTTCTACATGGCTCGTCATCAAAGAGCTGATTTTTAAATGAGTCCCAGATTCCCAGTGAAGTAGGCATCAACCTGATATTAAGCTTTTCAGTATGGTTTCGGGATGTAAATTTCCTTGGGTACCAGTACTTTGTTATCTCATGCCTGGTTCTTTGTTATGGCATAATGCCACACGTGCTATAAGATGAAAACATACACTTGAAATGCACTGAACAGTTGAAACTAGCCAATAGTTTGAAATTAAACCCTTTGTTTCAAATATATTGACTGCCTCAGCGGAAAAGATTAATAAAAGAAAATTTCTTCAGCAAACCGATAAAAATAACTTCATTGTTCTGCATGGCAATTAATGCTTGACTGTCAGAAAGGTGGAAATAAAATAAAATCTGAAACTAATAATGTATTTTAGCCTTCCGTAATTAAGTGAATGTATTTTAATTCACATGATAGCTCCCGGCCAAAGAAATCAATTTTGTTTTCATTTGACGTGAGTGCAGTAGACAAAGAGGAAACAGCAAAATCACTAAATGTAAACACTGGTCACGTGGAGACTACCCGCTTCCCTATTATAACTCAGACTGCTCTGCGCACCAGACCCGTATCTACGATATTTCCGAACCAGGGCAATAGTAAATAGTGGCGTCCCTCGAGCATCTGAGATAGGACGTCAAAAATTAAAAAAAATCGAATTTTCTAAAATATGTTCATTTTGTAGTGCACATCTTTCTGAAGAGTCTGATACATAAAACATATGTGTCCCAGGAATTGTAAGACATGTTATTTGATCTTAAGTGTGCCAAAGTGCAGCGCCACACCTCTTCACACAGCATTCTTCTATCGCACGTCACTGTATTACGGTCTGTGGAATTGAAACGTGTATACTTTGTACTGGATGCCATCAAACTATATACAGGACAGTGGAAACTAAAATGTTTTATGGTGCCTTTCCTGCTTCCAGTCGGCCAGTTTGACATCCTGCCCCCTCTCAGAAAATTTGCACTCTTTATTCCCTATTAGCTAACAACTTGCTGCTTTGTGTGACATAAAATTAAGTATAGGATACATAAAACCAGTAAAGAGAAGAGACAAGCAAGACAGTACACAATTCTTCAATCCTTAGCTCCCAGAATTTTTTCTCTTTAATCTTGCTACAGCTTTATGTGGCATGCTTTCCTTTCTGCGAAGGGATCTGTTACCTCATCACAATTTGTCAAACGTTTTGCTACATAAAAAATCGAAATGTCGTTGTCTAATACTGAAAAAGCTGTAATTACAAATAGGCCCAAGACTGGTGTGGTTTCTCGATCTGATTACCTGTATTTTGTAACTGTCTGCGACATAAAACAAAATAGGCCTTTATAATACTGTAGCAATTGTAACACACGCCAAATAAACGAGACTGGTTTGGCACAAATGGTCATTTTTATAACACGGCAGAATATAATTCACAAAGCACCAATATCAAAATATGCCTATTAGGCCTACTATAAGCAAAAAGCTTTACGTTAGGAAATAGTTTTACACTTAATTCATACGCTCCAGTTTCTCAAGCATGAGATCGAAAAGTAGTAGTGCGAAATTTTTATATAAATTTGGAATTGTCATATTCTTCCATAATTTAAGTGATGTCACCGTTTCATCTCCTTCCTCGTTCTAACAAACAATGCTGTCATCACTAATTCTGTATCTATTCCTGCCAGTGTCAAAGGACAGGAACACATTTCAAAGTCATACAAATAATCGATAGACCAACGTGCGCTGGACGCTAGGCGCTCTGTGAAACAAGGTTTTTTCCTCAGAAATATAAATTGGCCTAATGCAAAGACCCACACTGTTCATTGACTTAATAATGTTATCATCAACTGGAGCGGCTTTTAATTAAATGAACATACATATGCAGAATCAGCTCCCTCAGAACACGGAGAAGCTAAAAATTCAAATGACCATTCTCGTTACAACATTGTGTGTCATGTCTGTTAATAGCATGGAGCAGATGTAAATGAAAAAGATTTTTATCCTGCTTGGCTTATCTGAAAAGCAATGGAACATGAAACCACAAACTGATGAAATAGTTTTTTTCTTCCAATTAACTACAAACTTACCGTGTATTGGTTTAATTCCTAAGGTATGTTCATGGGCCTTGTGCTTCAAGATTAACTGTTCCAAGTAGTAGAAAGTCTTCTTATTTTCACATTTCTGTCTTACTTGAACCTGCATCAGCAACAGAAGAAAGAAAGTAAGGATAAGTTATCTACAAGTAAGAACCAGGATCAGCAAACCATGTTGTTGGCACATAATATATAAACACTTTTCACGATATTTTAAACTCATTAACTTATAGATATAATGCACTATTTGAAATGTCAGCTCACACACTGTTAGAGTATCTTCAACAAGAATTGGTGGAAATAAAAACAAAAGCTTTAGGTGCCAATTGTTGCAACGAAAGGCTTAATTTATATCTGATTGTATATTTTCCCCACACTTTTCACATATGTGGACAGTCAACTGCACCAGAGCATTTATACTGCAGGGGCAGCAATGCAAATGTACCTATTGTCCTGAATGTTGTTGGAAGATAAGAAGTGCAAGGAGCCACTGCACAAATAGCAGGCACAGAGTGCAGTGGCCTGACTGTGTAGTTGCATTCCATATGAACACTGCACCCAGACGATATACAACAATTTGTTATGCTCTGATAAGCAGGGGGCATTTAGCACTTCATCAACAAATGGTGCTTGGTGTTTAATCCACAAGTTGTGGACGGTAGAAGCTTCCAGTATAAACTGGGTGTTCGCACAGATCACAATACAGCAGTAGCTCTGTTTGGCAACCAGGAGTCAGAGTGGTCACTATTCCTGGACATTGTGCATGTGGCAGGACATACAAATTACACATATAGAAGCTATATGAACACTGCAATGGAGGACAAAAGCATAAGGAAATGTTTCCGAGTTAATTTCATCTCATGTTGCTGGTTTGTGCTTAACCTAATGTCTTCTGGTGGTGGTGGTTAGTGTTTAACGTCCCGCCGACAACGAGGTCATTAGAGACGGAGCGCAAGCTCGGGTTAGGGAAGGATTGGGAAGGAAATCGGCCGTGCCCTTTCAAAGGAACCATCCCGGCATTTGCCTGAAACGATTTAGGGAAATCACGGAAAACCTAAATCAGGATGGCTGGAGACGGGATTGAACCGTCGTCCTCCCGAATGCGAGTCCAGTGTGCTAACCACTGCACCACCTCGCTCGGTCTAATGTCTTCTCTCATGGGGCATTATCACTACACTGTACCCATTTAATTGTAATACTTTGCTTGCTGCTTGGGTCCATTTAGGAAGTAATAATTGTACATTAGGCTGATGTGTTGTTCATAGTCCTCAGTATCAGAGTCTACCTTTGTCTTTGACTTCTTTGATTCAAAAGTATGCAACCAGCAGATCTCATTGTCTTAGCTGGTTGGATATTGAAATTATTATCTGCAACATCTACCCCCATGAACCATGGACCTTGCCGTTGGTGGGGAGGCTTGCATGCCTCAGCGATACATATGGCCATACCGTAGGTGCAACCACAACGGAGGGGTATCTGTTGAGAGGCCAGACAAACATGTGGTTCCTGAAGAGGGGCAGCAGCCTTTTCAGTAGTTGCAGGGGCAACAGTCTGGATGATTGACTGATCTGGCCTTGCAACACTAACCAAAACGGCCTTGCTGTGCTGGTACTGCGAACGGCTGAAAGCAAGGGGAAACTACAACCGTAATTTTCCCCGAGGGCATGCAGCTTTACTGTATGGTTAAATGATGATGGCGTCCTCTTGGGTAAAATATTCCGGAGGTAAAATAGTCCCCCATTCGGATCTCCGGGCGGGGACTACTCAAGAGAATGTTGTTATCAGGAGAAAGAAAACTGGCGTTCTACGGATTGGAGCGTGGGATGTCAGATCCCTTAATCGGGCAGGTAGGTTAGAAAATTTAAAAAGGGAAATGGATAGGTTGAAGTTAGATACAGTAGGAATTGGTGAAGTTCGGTGGCAGGAGGAACAAGACTTTTGGTCAGGTGAATACAGGGTTATAAATACAAAATCAAATAGGGGTAATGCAGGAGTAGGTTTAATAATGAATAAAAAAAATAGGAGTGCGGGTAAGCTACTACCAACAGCATAGTGAACGCATTAATGTGGCCAAGATAGACACAAAGCCCATGCCTACTACAGTAGTACAAGTTTATATGCCAACTAGCTCTGCAGATGACAAAGAAATTGAATAAATGTATGATGAGATAAAAGAAATTATTCAGGTAGTGAAGGGAGACGAAAATTTAATAGTCATGGGTGACTGGAATTCGAGAATAGGAAAAGGGAGAGAAGGAAACATAGTGGGTGAATATGGATTGAGGCTAAGAAATGAAAGAGGAAGCCGCCTGATAGAATTTTCCACAGAGCACAACTTAAATCATAGCTAACACTTGGTTCAAGAATCATAAAAGAAGGTTGTATACATGGAAGAATCCTGGAGATACTAGAAGGCATCAGATAGATTATATAATGGTAAGACAGAGATTTAGGAACCTGGTTTTAAATTGTAAGACATTTCCAGGGGCAGATGTGGACTCTGACCACAATCTATTGGCTATGAACTGTAGATTAAAACTGAAGAAACTGCAAAAAGGTGGGAATTTAAGGAGATGGGACCTGGATAAACTGACTAAACCAGACGTTGTACAGAGTTTCAGGGAGAGCATAAGGGAACAATTGACAGGAATGGGGGAAAGAAATACAGTATAAGAAGAATGGATAGCTCTGAGGGATGAAGTAGTGAAGGCAGCAGAGGATCAAGTAGGTAAAAAGACGAGGACTAGAGGAAATCCTTGGATAACAGAAGAAATATTGAATTTAATTGATGAAAGGAGAAAATATAAAAATGCAGTAAATGAAACGTCTCAAAAATGAGATCGACAGGAAACGCAAAATGGCTAAACAGGGATGGCTAGAGGACAAATGTAAGGATGTAGAGGCTTATCTCACTAGGGGTAAGATAGATACTGCCTACAGGAAAATTAAAGAGACCTTTGGAGAAAAGAGAACCACATATATGAATATCAAGAGCTCAGATGGAAACCCACTTCTAAGCAAAGAAGGGAAAGCAGAAAGGTGGAGGGAGTATGTAGAGGGTCTATACAAGGGTGATGTTCTTGAGGACAATATTATGGAAATGCAAGAGGAGGTAGAAGAAGATGAAATGGGAGATATGATACTGCGTGAAGAGTTTTTGGGCATCTGCAACATCTGTACAAGTTGCTGCATACAACAATATTCCTTGTGCTCCAGTTTCTCCCTGCTTATCTAAATGAGTAGAAAGAAGCCACATGGGTCAGCACTGTCATTGGTTACTATGGCTCATTAGTTCCTGGAGCAGGTGGACTGTTTTTGTTTTTGCCTACAAAGTATCAAAATACTGCACTAGCTTTTATGCTACAGACTCTCGCTGATGGGAACCAATTTTGGGCAGAGAATATGGGCGTGTTCAAAACTTAAGTGCTGGACTCTATTTTAACTGATTACATCCTTCCTTATACCAGTCAAGCATAACTTAGTTGTCTAAGTTTTTGATTGAGCATCATTGCTTCTTGTGTACTTAAACTAAAGTGGAATAATGTTAAACCTGGCGTCAACATAAAAATAAGCTCACACACAACTCACTATTATATATAGTTATTGTGGGTAGTAAAAGAAGACAACAACAAGACCTAAGTCGAAACAAGGCCCCGGAAGTAGAAAATATTCCATTAGAACTACTGATAGCCTTGGGAGAGCCAGCCCTGACAAAACTCTATCATCTGGTGAGCAAGGTGTATGAGAGGGGCGAAATATCCTCAGACTTCAAGAAGAATATAATAATTCCAATCCCAAAGAAAGCAGGTGTTGACAGGTGTGAAAATTACCAAACTATCAGTTTAAGAAGTCACAGCTGCAAAATACTAACTTGAATTCTTTACAGACGAATGGAAAAACTGGTAGAAGCCAACCTCCACCAAGACCAGTTTGGATTCTGCAGAAATGTTGGAACACGTGAAGCAATACTGACCCTACGACTTATATTAGAAAATAGATTGAGGAAAGGCAAACCTACATTTCTAGCATTTGTAGACTTAGAAAAAACTTTTGACAATATTGACTGGAATACTCTCTTTCAAATTCTAAAGGTGGCAGGGGTAAAATACAGGGAGCGAAAGACTATTTACAATTTGTACAGAACCCAGATGCCAGTTATAAGAGTCGAGGGGCATGAAAGGGAAGCAGTGGTTGGGAAGGGAGTGAGACAGGGTTGTAGCCTGTCCCCAATGTTATTCAATCTGTATATTGAGCAAGCAGGAAAGGAAACAAAAGAAAAATTTGGAGTAGGTATTAAAGTCCATGGAGAAGAAATAAAAACGTTGAGGTTTGCCGATGACATTGTAATTCTGTCAGAGACAGCAAAGGACTTCGGAGAGCAGTTGAACGGACTGGACAATGTCTTGAAAGGAGGATATAAGATGAACATCAACAAAAGCAAAACAAAGATAATGGAATGTAGTCAAATTAAGTCGGGTGATGCTGAGGGAATTAGATTAGGAAATGAGACTCTTAAAGTAGTAAAGGAGTTTTGCTATTTGGGGAGCAAAATAACTGATGATGGTCGAAGTAGAGAGGATATCAAATGTAGACTGACAATGGCAAGGAAAGCGTTTCTGAAGAAGAGAAATTTGTTAACATTGAGCATAGATTTAAGTGTCAGGAAGTCGTTTCTGAAAGTATTTGTATGGAGCGTAGCCGTGTATGGAAGTGAAACATGGACGATAAATAGTTTGGACAAGAAGAGAATAGAAGCTTTCGAAATGTGGTGCTACAGAAGAATCCTGAAGATTGGATGGGTAGATCACATAACTAATGAGGAGTATTGAATAGAATTGGGGAGAAGAGGAGTTTGTGGCACAACTTGACAAGAAGAAGGGACCTGTTGGTAGGACATGTACTGCGGCATCAGGGGATCACAAATTTAGCATTGGAGGGCAGCGTGGAGGGTAAAAATCACAGAGGGAGATGAATAAACTAAACAGATTCAGAAGGATGTAGGTTGCAGTAAGTACTGGGAGATGAAGAAGCTTGCACAGGATAGAGTAGCATGGAGAGCTGCACCAAACCAGTCTCAGGACTGAAGACAACAACAAGAACAACAACATCTGCAACATCTGTACAAGTTGCTGCATACAACAATATTCCTTGTGCTCCAGTTTCTCCCTGCTTATCTAAATGAGTAGAAAGAAGCCACATGGGTCAGCACTGTCATTGGTTACTATGGCTCATTAGTTCCTGGAGCAGGTGGACTGTTTTTGTTTTTGCCTACAAAGTATCAAAATACTGCACTAGCTTTTATGCTACAGACTCTCGCTGATGGGAACCAATTTTGGGCAGAGAATATGGGCGTGTTCAAAACTTAAGTGCTGGACTCAATTTTAACTGATTACATCCTTCCTTATACCAGTCAAGCATAACTTAGTTGTCTAAGTTTTTGATTGAGCATCATTGCTTCTTGTGTACTTAAACTAAAGTGGAATAATGTTAAACCTAGTGTCAACATAAAAATAAGCTCACAAACAACTCACTATTATATATAGTTATTGTGGGTAGTAAAAGAAGGGCCACAGGTATACATCCAAGATTCAAGACTGATCTCTACTTGACTTTTCCAAGGGAGATGCATGATGTCCTTAGTTTATACTTTGTCATTCAGCTGGGCATAGGAACTCATTCACTGTATCCCTACTATTAGATTGGTGCGTAAGTTCAACGCATTTTTGTTTTTTGTGTTGGTGTTCTGGTTGCTATGGGTTTATTTATTGATTGTTTTATTTGTAGTTCACTGTTGCTATTTGAGTCTACATATTGTCATTTTGTCACTTGGAGATAGTGATTGGAGCTGTGGATGCTAGAAAATGGAGTGCCAAGTGGAGAAATCTGAACATTTCCAACATATTCTTCCGTTTGAGTTTGATAGAGGGGTAACAGTAGTGGAGGTGGTCAGAAACATTTGAGCCGTGTATGGGGATAAAGCCATTGAACAGAGCATGGGTAGAAAATAGTTTTC
This sequence comes from Schistocerca americana, assembly GCF_021461395.2. Taxonomy (NCBI): domain Eukaryota; kingdom Metazoa; phylum Arthropoda; class Insecta; order Orthoptera; family Acrididae; genus Schistocerca; species Schistocerca americana. The sequence goes on from NC_060120.1 coordinate 950,375,849, forward strand.
TTATTTTAGGGAGGATTGTTCTGACATTAGTGACTCTCCATATTCAGGAAGGCTCTTGGGGTTTGATGACGACTGTTTAAACATATTAATCCACAATGATCCACTTCAGTATACCTGAGAACTGGCAAATGTGGTGAACTGTGATCTTTCTACCATTGTGCAACATTTGCAAGAAATGAGGAAGTTTCAAAAAGCAGATGTATGTGTACCACATGCTCTAAGCCAAAATCACTAGCATCTGCAGGTGACCATATGTGCACCTCTGCTTACTTGTCATCAATTGGCACATGAACAACACCAACTATTCCTATTCTGTATTACTGCTGGTAGTGAGAAATAGTGTCTATGCCAACGAAAGGAAAGGAATGGTTGGGTCCAAACACAAAGCAGCAACTCCCTGTACAATGATCTGTGTGCATCCACAAAAGATAATGTTACGCATATGGGGGAACAGTGATGGTGTGGTGTACAACAACTTGCTTCCCCGAGGTGTAGCTATCACGGCTGAAATTTATTTTCAACAAATGAGATGCCTTGCACACACAGTCCATAACAACAAACAGGAAGATGGTGTGAAGTGATGCTACTCCACAATAATGCCCGCATGCATTCTGCTAGACTGACGCAAAACACTATACATGAGGTGAGTTGGGAAGTTGTTCCACACTGACCTTATTCACACCAAAAAACTCTCTAATGAACTTCCTTTCTGGATGAAAATGTGTTCCAAAGATGGCTTGAAAAGTTATTCGCCTCAAAAACCATCTAATTTCTCCAATCACAGAATTGAAAAGTTACCCCGACATTGGCAGACTGTTGTAAATAGTGAAGGAGGATATATTATTGATGACTAACGTCTCTGTTATGTGTATCTGTTGTGTTTATTAAAATTATGGAAAAATGTTACGAACTTGTGCATCAACCCAATACGTAGAAGGTATGATCAAAAAGTAATGGGAAATTTTGTTTTTTAAAGAATCTTTAGTTATTCATCAACTTCAACTTTGTGCCCTTCAAAGTAATCCCCCGCAGATACAACACACTTGTGCCATGACTTCTTCCAGTCCTGGAAGCACTTCTGGAACTCACTTTTCATTACAGTGTTCAGTTCCTCTGCAAATTCTGCTTTGATCTCATCAATGGTGGCAAAACAATGCCCTTTCATGGTTCTCTTCAGTTTCGGGAATAGAAAGAAGTTGCAGGGGGCCACATACTGCTGACACAGTGGCTGAGGCAACATAACTGTTTTGTTTTTAGCCAGCAAATCACAAACAAGCACTGAGATGTGAGCACGAGCATTGTCATCATGCAACTTCCATGAATGGTTTTGCCGCAATTCTGGTCATTTTCTTTGGACTGCTTCACACAAATGGAGTGTAATTTCCAGGTAGTATTCCTTATCAATTGTACAACCATAAGGCAGCAACTCATTATGCACTATCCCACTGTACTGAAAGAGGACAGTGAGAATAACCTTCACTTGTGACCGAACTTGTCAACTTTTTTCAGTCTTGGTTCTTCAGATGGTTTCCACTGGGACAACTGAGCCTTGGTTTGAAGTCATACCCATGTTTCGTCACCTGTTATAACCTTCTTTAGAGGTTCTGGACCACTGTCGACTTCATTTGACAATTCCTGAGTGATGTCTATGCAACAGTGTTTTTGATCGAAATTCAACAATTTTGGAATAATCTTTGCTGCTACACTTTTCATGCTCAAAACAACAAAAAAATTCCTGCCGGCAGTACACCCGTGGACTGTTCGAGCAAGAAATACGCTGGGAGAAACTGAAGAATCAGAATCAAAAGATTGCTTGGCATGAGATAAAGGATATGCCAACATCATCAGCAATCTCTCTGATGGAGATTTAGTGATTTCCTAGAACCATTTTCTTTACTTCTTCCACAGTGTCATCAGTAATTGATGTGCTAGGGCATCCAGGGTGACTGTCATCTTCAAAATTTTCTCAACCCTCTCTGAAATGTTTGCACCACTTTTATACTCTTGTCTTACTCATAACAGATTTGTCAAAAGCTACATTCAACATTTCAAATGTGTTGCAGCACTCTATTCCACTTTTCAAGCAAAATTTAATGCAAATTCTTTAATACATCTTTTTCCAAAGTAAAAATTCGCTGAGCACTCGAAAACACACAATCTTTTCAACTGTCAACAATAATCCAAATATTCAAAACAGCTGAAAATGCAAACATATATCAAGACATGTATACAAACAAGTTAAAAGAAATTAAAAGTTAAGTGTATAAAGCCAGCAAAATTTCAAAGGAAAAAATCCCATTACTTTTTGATCACAACCTGTGTATGAGCCTTAGAAAACAATTTATTATGTTCAAGTCTCAGTGATTAAGTGGTAAAATGCCAGATATAATGCACAGCCAAAGATCTTTGACTTAATCACTGATTAGACCCAGATCTTTATCTGTCACTTATCACTTGTTTCACAGATGGCAACATTTGTTCATCTGAGAAATGCTGAGCTGCATAGTGGTTCAGAGACCAAGTTAAACTGCATGTCCCCCCTATGACAGGATCAATCAGAAGACTCTTCCACAGCAAATGAGTGGCAACGCACTGAGCCGACAGGCCTAAGGAGGACTTATCTTCCATATGTAGGTTAATACTACATGAAACGGAGAAATTAGTAACTAATATATCTAACACCTGTAATGCGCATCAACACAGTTAACATAAATCACAGCATTCTGCACTCCACCGGTAGACAGGAAACTCATGCTGTGTGTTCCTGCATGGCAGTTGCATGGTGTTCTGGGAAAGGCCACTTTCCTCACCATGTGTGCTGTTCATTCTTCAGTTTACAGACAGCCTACATTTATGCTTATTTTGTGCACATATGACTAATGTGAATCACTTACTCAATTTGGTATCCCACCAGACAAAAAGTGCTTATCACACATGTCTACAATAAGGATGACAGAAGTAATCTACAAAACCACTGCCCAGTCTCATTGATGTCCACCTATTGTACATTTCTAAAAACATATTTTGTCCTTTAACATAACGAGGTCTCTCGATCGGAATGATCATCTTGATGCTGACTAGCATGTATTCCAAAAACACCCATTACTTGATACCCAACTTAAGCTTTTCTCATATGACCATTAAGTCAAGCAGATGAGTACATTATTTCGTGACTTCCAAAAAGCTTTTGACTCTGTGCTATACAAATATTTATTTAAAAAAAAAAAAAAAAAAAAAAAAAAAAAAAAAAAAAAAAAAAAGGTTTCTATGGGGGTATCAAACAAAATCTGTGACTGTGTTGAGGATTTCTTGATAGGGAGGACATAGCATGTGACATCGGATGGAGAGTCATTGACAGAATTGGAAATGACTATAGGCCTGGCCCACAGAAATGAAATTGGAAACCTTATTGTTCATTTTGTATATTAATGACCTGGCAGGGAATATTAATATCAACCTCAGACTTTTTGCAGGTGATCAGTTACCTACAATGAAGTGCTGCCTGAGAAAAGCTGTAGAAATATTCATTAAGATCCTGATACGATTTCAAAGTGGTGCAAAGATTGACAACTTGCTTTAAACATATTTTACAAAGGCAGAATGAAACATAGTGGCCCGTAATTACAATAACAATAATTTACATTTAGAATCAGTCAACTCATACTTTACAGAATGTACTCTTACAGCACTGACCCTTAGCTAGAATTTATTGCAAATCTCTTGCCCAGTGCAAAGTCCCATCTGACTGGAATGAAAATGCAGATGACTCCTGTGCATAGTAAGGGTAAAAGAGCAGATTTGCAAAATTACAGTCCAATACCCTTAACACTGGTTTGTTGCAGAATTTTTGAACAGATTCTGAGTTTCAATATAATAAATTTGATATGGAAAAGCTTCCACCCACAAATAAGTACAGAATTAGAAAGCACTGCTCATGTGGAACTCAACATGCCCTTTCCTCACACAGCATTATACAAATCAAGGATGAAGAGCAACAGGCAGATTCAATATTCTTACATTCCCAGAAAGCATTTCCCACTGCAGGCTTAATGAAGGTCCAACAGGATGTATACATGGACAAGTAAAAAAAATTCTCGGATTTTTCTCAGATTTCCCGGTTAAAAAAAAACACTTTCTGGGTGAAAACACACTTTTTCTGTGTTTAAGTGACAGTAAACTTTCCCTTGGAACTGTAAAACTTATCAATCCTTTGAATGGTTATGGTTTTATGCACCGACGTAGAACTTCTAGGCACTTTAGAAAACGAATATCCCCCCAAAAAGAAAATAAACAATGCATTTTGGAAGATCTTCAATGTGCAGAAACATGTACGTTGCATATTTTCGTATTATGAAAGTAAATATTCAATTTCCACCAAACACAGCGAGTTAGTTTCTGAAGCATTGAAATTGAAATTGTGATGCACTTTTGTAAGCCAGTCACAGCTCATGTCATATGATCTCGGCAGCCAATAACAGATCTTCACAGCATACAACATGTGATGTAGTCAGCCAATAGCAACATTACTGTTAAGAAGCGTGAACACACAAATAAGAAAAGTTAAAGGTTTAAATTAATATACATAGAGTGGCTATAAGAAAAGCTAAGCTTTCACATATAATATTGGTCCTTTTTTGCATGTGTTAGACTTTAAGATACATCACACAAATGTGCCAGTAAAATTTTAAATAACGACATAAATGTCTGGTCTTCTGGGCTTGAGATTCTTCTAAGTGTCTGGCCTTCAAAGTGTTAAGATTTAAATGGGAGTCACACACACTGTGATTTAAGAAATTCAAAGGACATTGTCGCATGTAACACAAGTCGTGTTAATTAAAATGAAATTTACTTTGAAAGTAATGCTTTTCAAACCACCATTCAAAATATTTTCCTGCGACCTGTTAGAATTTGTTTCAGCAATTGTCAGAGTACCAGAAAACAGAAGTTACAGAGCATGTGCAACTACAATGATGTAGGAACAGGACATCAGATGACACTCCGTGAACATCGGAATTTCGTAAATCATACTAAAATGCATAATTTGGCTTAATGTGCACATTCGTATGTCCAGATTCACAAAGATGTAGGCCCCAACATGATATTAAGTTTTTCAGTGTCATTTTCAGGATGCAAATTATCTTGGAGTACTAGTACTGTATTATCTCATATTTGGTTCTTTATTATGGTGCCATGCATGTCAGAAGGTGGATACAAGCATTTGAAATTCAGTAAACATTTGAAACTGCCAATGGTGTGGAATGAAACACTTCGTTTCAAATAAATTAACTGGCTCTGCGGAAAAGACCAATAAAAGGCAAATTTCTTTAGCAGCTCTACAAAAATAACTTCATTGTTCTGCAAGGCGGTTAATGCTTGACTGCCAAACACATGGAAATAAAATCAGAAAAATGAAACTAATAACATATTTTAGCCTTCCGCAACTACGTGAATTCACTTGATAGCTCCCAGCCACAAAATTCTATTTTGTTTTCATTTGACGTGACAGCTGCAAATGAGGAAGAAACAGCAAAATCACTAAAAGTAAAAACTGGTCACGTGGAAACTACTCCCCCCTCCTCACTAGAACTCACACTGCTCTGCGCATGTGGGAATCTGGCAGCTTGTACTGCTAATACAGCTAACAGCCACACTTCACGCAGCCATAAGTGGGAGAAGATACTGATCATACATGTCTCAACTGCGCATGCACGTCAGTCTGCTGGTAACTGTTCAAAAAAAAACCTAATGTGAACAGCTGTGAAGTCACGCTTGTCAGAAGCAGTTTGTTGTTATGAAGAATTGTATAGTCTTTGCCCTTAAGCCTTTGAAATGTTTTGCTGTTGGCAGACACTTGTGTATGCACTGTGTTTCATTGTTGTAAATGGCGCATATCTCCCATTTGTTTTATGGCCATAGTATATTGTTCTGCAGGGTGGGATACAGTAAAGTTCTTTGTTGGAGTGTTGGTTCTTACCGGTCAAAATTACAAAAATTTAACTGAAAACCAAAACATTGAAAAATTCCCAGAATTCTAAAAAAATTACCAGGTTTTTTCCGGTTTTCTCCCATGAGAAAAGATTCCAGGGTTTTTCCCGGTTGTCCCTGGGCGTATACACCCTGTCCAAGCATACAGAATAAGTTACCAGATACGCGAGTTGCTCGGCAGTTTCTTATGTAATAGAACTCGGTACATTGTCCTCAACAGTGAAGTGTTCATCAGAGACAAGGATATCATAAGGAGTGCCCAAGGGAAGTATTATGGGTTCACTACAGTTCCCTATACACACAAACAATCTGCCAGCAGGGTGAGGAGCAATCTGCGGCTGTTTGCTGATGATGTTGTAGTACACAGAAACGTGCCGTCATTGAGTGACTAGGAGCAAACGAATGACAGACAAAATTTCTACTTGGTGTGATGATTGCCAGCTTGCTCTAAATGTAGAAACATGTAAGGCAGTGCAGATCAACTGGTAAAACATTTCCATAATACTCTAACACAGCACTGGTGGCGTGCTCCTTGAAATAGTCATGTTGATTAAACAAATAGTCAATGTTACGAAGCAACATTAAATAGGATGAGCAGGTAACATCTGTAGCAGGGACTATTAGGAGAGTTTTAGGAAATTTTAGCTCATCTACAAAGGAGACTGTGTATAAACCACTTGTGTGACCTACTTATGAGAACTGCTCGAGTGATTTGGATTCCCGCCTGGTTGCATTAAAGGAAGACATTGAACCAATTCAGAGATGAGAGATCAGATTAGTTACTGTTCAGTTCCATTACTATGTGAGTATTATGGAGCTGATTTGTGATCCTAAATGGTGATCCCTGGAGGGAAGGCGGTATTCTTTTCACGAAATACTACTGAGCAAACTGGCATTTCGAGTTGACTGCAGAACGATTCTACTGCTGCCAAAGTAAATTTCGCATATGGACCATGGAGATACAAGAAATTATGGAAACATCACTTAGGTTCACTCACTGGTAAGGCAAACTGAGAACTAAAGGTCATTGGCAAGATACGGGAGAAATGCAGTCAACCTACACAGGAGATCGTTTTAAAATCACTTGAACATCCCATTTTAGAATATTCATCTAGTACTTGGGACCCATACAATACAGGACCAACAGAGGACACTGAATGTAAAAAAATCCCAGTATGAATGGTCACAGATTTCTTTGACTTGAGAGTGTGTTATGGAGATGCAGAAATGTTGAAAACAGACTATTGAAAGTAGACACAAATTATCCTGAGAGAGTGAACTTGCAAAAATTGAAGAACCTGTATTAAATAAAAAATCTAAAGAATTCTTCAGCCCCCTATGTGTCATTCCTGTAGAGACTATGAAGAGAAAATTAGACTAATTACACAGGTCTGCAAAAAAATTTTTTTTTTTTTTTTAAAGTTGTTTCAAATTTGATAACCGACTTATGTACTTTTCAGGGCTGATTTCAAAAATGCAATCCATTTTTTTCTATCATATCAGATTTTCTCACAAAAAAGGGAGTATTTCTGGGTATAATAACAAAATTTAAGCAAGTTATCACATTTTTCTGATGTCATAAAATTTTATTTTATTTATAATTCATGTTCTTAACTACATTTCCAGTCACTCCCATTTCTCTTTAAGCTCATAGGTTCTTATAACAACACGTTCGCTTTCTGTCAAAGCTTCTTTTATTGCTTTTCTCTTCTTGTGGAACATCTCTTTTTATTATCCAGCAGTAATCCACTATCATGTTGACGTTCCATCTTCCTTGATATCTTCTTTCCATTTCTTTGATGTGTAGGTGGAATCTTTCGCCCTGCTCTTCACTTAAATCACCAAGGTTTGCAGGGAAGTAGTCAAGATGTGAGTGGAGAAAATGAACTTTAATGCTCATGTTACAGCCCAGCTTCTTAACGTTGTCTAGCATGTCTGCAACGATTGTCTTGTAGTTTGGATCTCTCTCGTTTCCTAGGAAACTGATAACAACTAATTTAAAAGATGTCTATGCTGCCTTTTCTTTTGTTTCCATTTTGTCCACAAAGTTGGGATCTGTCATTAGTTTTCTAATGTATGGTCCGACAAAGATTCCTTCCTTTAGCTTTGCCTCAGATAAAAAAGGAAACTGTCCACAAAGATATCTGAAATACTCCCCTTCTATTGGCAATGCCTCAACAATTTAATGTGAAGTGGTGGAAGTAATACCTTTTTGGGATCCACAAGGCTTTTCCTCTCAACATTTTTAAGCCCTACCTGTAAGGTTTTTCTCGAGGGCGAAGCTTTTTTATGTAGTGTTGCTTTCTGTCTCTACTGTCCCATTCACAGAGAAAGCAAGGGAACTTTGTATAGCCACTTTCTTGACCAAGCAGCATTGAAATCACTTTTAAATCATCACATAGTATCCATTTGTGGTCTGAATAGCATTGTTTGCTTAGAACCAGTTCAAGTTTTTTGTAAGATTACTTTAAGTGAACCGAGTGTCCAACTGGTATAGAAGCACACTTATTGCCATTGTGTAGAAGTACTGCTTTAAGGCTCATTTTTGAAGAATCAATAAAAATTCTCCACTCATGAGGAGCATATTCTATTTTGAAATGTGCCATAAGTCCAGGAACATCACTGCAAAACACCAGGTCACCTTCTTGAGAGAAGATAGAGACAAACTCCTTTTCCCTCGATCAATACTAAGAAAAGGATGTACACGGAGCCAACAAACGTTTATCTTTCAATCAAGATCCTAAAACCACTGTTGATTCTTTAAAAAGGCCTAGGTCTCAGATTGTGAGAATGGAATGAGATCGGTTGTGCCAGGATTGTAGCAATCTCTGTCTTCTTCACTATCACCTAGCTGAGCCAATGGCTTGTGATCATCTATATCATCCAAAGAATCTGGAGGAGAGGGTATTGTTACTTCAGGTCCACGAGGAACAGGGCGAACGGCTGATTGAATGTTAGGGTAAGAAATATCCTCTTGTTTTTCAAATTGAAACCTCGTTATGTTGCAAGAACAAAAATAGCAGTCATCACTATGATTTTTGGGCTCCCTCGAAACCATCAATATTCCAAAACTTAAGGACTGCTTTTTATGTTGAAATCATTGCCTCTGTTCTTCAACACATACTGAACAAACTTTGTGTGGGCCCAACGCTTATCTTGATCGCCTAACTTTAAACCGAAATAGGTGAAATATAGTTTTTCAACAAAATCGGAAATGTTTCTCTGTATTTATTAACAGCACAGTTACCACAAACGTAGCAGACGAAATCTGGCGAGTTTATACATCCTCTGGTAGCCATTGTTCACAAAACAACTTCACAACACAAGAAAACAGTCACTACTTTAAACACTAGTAACAACAACACATGACCAGCACAGAGTGAAGGGGTACTGTGAACTGTAGGACAATAGCAGCAGCTCACTGCTTGGTGATGGCGGGGGACGGGGCAGTGCGACAGACAGGCACTGACATGAAAATACTGTTAGTTTCTCCTAATTACTCTTTATTTTACATATATCTAGTATAAAAATGGCTAGATAATAGTTTATGGAGATCCTAAAAACGAAAATTCAAACTCACTGGAGTGCTCAAATAGCAAAAAAAGCTAAAACTAGACAAGCAGTTTGTGAAATAACTGTACATGATGGAATTTCCCCACCATTTTCCCTGAAATCAGCATTTATAACACTATAAAAATCACTTACTAAATTTGAAACAATTTTTATATCACAGACCTATGTTATAGCATCACACTTCATTTGCAAACCACTGAAGTGCATGACTAAGAGAATTTCTCACTCTACTAATTACACTGAACAACAAATTTGAAGTGAAAGTGTGTAAATTGCATGATTTTGAATTAGTTATGTTTATTTCAGTACAAAATGACATAAAAATAATCATCTTCATAACTATTTAGCTATAGTTTTTAAAAAAGTAATCTGCATTTTTACATAAATAACTCACTAAATAAATATATATATAAACAAAGATGATGAGACTTACCAAACAAAAGCGCTGGCAGGTCGACAGACACACAAACAAACACAAACATACACACAAAATTCAAGCTTTCGCAACAATCGATTGCTTCATCAGGAAAGAGGGAAGGAGAGGGAAAGACGAAAGGATGTGGGTTTTAAGGGAGAGGGTAAGGAGTCATTCAAACCCCGGGAGCGGAAAGACTTACCTTAGGGGGATGGATACGTGTGTGTGTGTGTGTGTGTGTGTGTGTGTGTGTGTGTGCGCACGCGAGTGTATACCTGTCCTTTTTTCCCCCTAAGGTAAGTCTTTCCGCTCCCAGGATTGGAATGACTCCTTACCCTCTCCCTTAAAACCCACATCCTTTCGTCTTTCCCTCTCCTTCCCTCTTTCCTGATGAAGCAATCGTTTGTTGCGAAAGCTTGAATTTTGTGTGTATGTTTGTGTTTGTTTGTGTGTCTATCGACCTGCCAGCGCTTTTGTTTGGTAAGTCTCATCATCTTTGTTTTTAGATATATTTTTCCCACGTGGAATGTTTCCCTCTATTATATTCACTAAATAAATATGCATTCATGTTCCAAGATTCAGCATAACAAATTTTAAGTGAATAATTACTTTAATTATTTATGTATTATGCATTGATAAATTTCAGTGCCATTCTGGAAGCACAAAAGTAAAATATCAAGAAAAAATGAAGATGATATTACATGAATGCAAATACTTTGTAAGTCTACTTTGTACCAGAACTATGTACAGCACAAAAGAAAATATATAAATTAACTGGTCACAAATGTATATAAAGGATTACAAATGTTAAATGTCCATATATACAGTATATACAATTACGTATTTTGTTCAGATTTAAAGTCAGAAGATGACCGTTTTCTCTTGGCTTGACGTTTAAACACATAATTGGGAACATCCCTTATGAAAGTCCAGCAGTAATCTGCTAAAGTAGTAGGCTCCACTTTCCAGTATAAGTCTTCTCAAATATGGCAATATCTTAATGAAATTGCTTCCCATGTTCATCACTTACTGCACCACAATCTTTGGGGAAGAAGTCAAGATGATCATGTAAGAAATGCATTTTCAATGACATGTCGCAACCAAGTTTTTCATAAGATGACAACATGTTATCTATAACCTCCTCGCAGTTTGTTGCTCGTTGTTCCCTAAGAACTGTAAACAAGCTGACTTGAAACATTCCCAAGCATGCTTCACCTCACCTTGTACGATTCCAGCAAAAGTACGGTCTCCAAAAAGCTCTCAATTCTGTGGGCCTACAAAAATGCCCTCCTTTACTTTAGCATCACTTAAATAAGGGAATTTTTGCCTTAAGTACTTAAACGCGTCACCATCTTTGTTCTTTCCTTTAACAAAGTTTTTCATGAGACCCAACTTGATGTGCAAGGGCGGGAGCAGAATCTTTTTGGGGTCTACTAGAGGTTCACTCTTAATGTTCTTTATACCTGGTTGAAGAGATTTTCTGGTGGGCCATTCATGTTTACTGTAATGAGACGCATGAGCTCAGCTATCCCGTTCACAGAGAAAGCAGCAATATTTAGTATACATACAAAGGTGCAAAAATTATTACATGCATTAATAAAGTCACTGAAGTTGAAGAGCAGGGAGACAAAAAGATCACTAAAATTGGTATCAAAATGTTTACATTCAAAATATTCCACACAAGTAAGACCAGGGGCAATAATATAAACCACTGTTACTAGTTATTATGACTTTGACAAACCATTATAATATTTGATTTTAAACGTAACATAAAAATCCATATATAATTGTCTCACCACAATAAAATGGCGTAAAATGAAAACTAGAGCTAATTTTGAACTGTCTTTGGGATATTCGTGATCGGCACATTAGAGCTGATAGGAATTGGCTATTTTCATTCAATTTACATTTTCATTGTTGCACAGTGTTACTACAGGTTCTTCCCATTCCATTCACATATGGAGCGTGGCAAAAATGATTGCTTAAATCCTCTGTGCTAGCTGTATCTAGTCTAATCTTGTATTCGTGATCCTCGCAGAAGCAACATGTAGTGTGTTCTAGTACATTCCTGGATTACTAAAAGTTGATTGTTGAAAGTTTCCAAGTAGGATTTTATGGAATAGTTTGTGTCTGTCACGGTTTATCACTACAGTTTATCAACATCTCCCAGTGAGTCAAGCAAACATGTGACCTACAAATTAAAAGGGTGTTGGACAGGGACTCGAACATGGCTTGCTTTTGCCCACGAAAGGCAAAAGCCCAGGATTTGAGTCCCAGTCCGGCACACAGTTTTAATCTGACAGGAAGCTTCATATAAAAACATACTTTGCTGCAGAGTGACCATTTGTGCTGGTCTCCTTTGTATACATTCAATATTCATGTTAATCTATTTGGTACAGGTCATACACAGTTTAGTAATATTCTAGTATGTGTTTCCTGACTGTTTTGTAAACAGTACTTTACAAACTGGCTGCATTTCCCTAATATTACAACGATTGAGTCTATGGGATCGATCATATCCTTAGAAATTGTTACTCCCAGTATTTGTATGAGTAGGCCGACTCAAACTGACTCATTGATACTGCAGTCATAGGCTACAACCTTTTTTAATTTTGTGAAGTGCACAATTCTGTGGAATTTGGGCTATACGAGTGTTTTTTTTTTTGGCTTAATTTCAGTAAGTAAAACAATTCCTGGCCAAATTTTCACCAGCATATTTTGCATCTAAGAAGAATGCAAATAATTAAACATAAATTTTCAAGACATGCAGTATGAATCAAATGATTAAGCATTGTGGCAAGTCTGATTCTTTGTGAACATGTCAACTGATTTACTGAGCTGTTCAAATGAACCTTCCACTGAAAGACTCAGTATTACCATGAATTCACAATATTGCTGGAGAATATATTTCATTCGTCACTGAAACTCGTGAGAAAATACTATAACTGACAGAAGGGATCTATAATCAGAGTTAATACACATTACATCGTAAAAACTATAATGATACATATATTTAACATAGAAGAATAAATTCTGACTACTCTATCCTAATAATACAGAGTAAAACTGTCATTAATCCGAAGATTGTTTCCATGCTACAGTGCTTTACTAAGCATGTTCCTGTTGGACATGATATGCAGTTTTCTTCCTTAAAACTTTGAACTTATTTACCCAGCTAGTTGAAGGAGGACCAACAGTTTTTCGTAGATTCCAAACCATGGTGCTGCTCAGCCTTTTTCACATCAACAGACATTTCCAGAGGGGAAAGAAATGATAAATGACAGATAAAATTCCTTAGATCTTTGTATTTGTAGTCTGGCACTTTACAACTGAGCCATCAAGCTACATTACTTAACTGCATTTAGAGTAGCACGTATAGCTTATTTGTATCTGTTTTTCAACAGAATTTAATATCAGTATTATTGACTTTTTTTTTACATTATTTAACAACACTGATCTCCCAGGGATCTATTCAATGATTGAAAAAGAGTATGTGGGCTGTATGTTGGCACACAGAAGGTCTCAAACACAATGCTTATTTTTGTGAACAGATGCTGTGCCAGGAATACGAGTTCTGTCACGGAAGAATATAACTTGTGGCTTCTCTATTAAGGCACCAGACATGAAAGGTATGAACCAATTCTTCCTCTTGTAGCTTTTAAGTTCCCAACAGGCAGTATCATACTAGAATTTTTTTAAACTCATTGTATCTCTCAGGTTTTATATGGTGGCTAATTACTGCATACTATTTCCATCATAGGAACCAGTTTTTTTCCAGGTATGCAGTGATATGTTCACTTCTCTTCATCCGTCATCTACTTTCCAAAATTCCTTGTTCTTCTTCAGCATATTGCTTAATGCATTTCAATCTGACACTTCTTTGCATCTCTGACCTCAAGTACACCTTACACAAAATTGCACACTAGTAAAGCTGTCCACAAACTGAAGGCTGGTATGAACACCACACTGTTTTACCATGGAGGGTGCTATTGGAGGTCGTATGCCCTTGCTTTCCTCTGATATTGGAAGTGACTCACCAAGCTAATTATAGTAGGGACCTACAGTTTATGGTGGGTTCCAGACCATGGGAAACTTGGCATTTTTCACTTTAAAGATTTATTGCCAGAGGCACACTGATTATCCTGGCTGCAGCCAGGTCACCTCTTGTCAAGATGTCTTCTATATACATTTCTTTATTTTTATTCTGTGGCCAAGTGCCCTTCCTATTACCATAAACATCAGTTAACACAAGAGAAGAAGACGGGAAGGTCTTTAACCTAGTGTCTGTAATTGATTCTAGTACAGCTTACATCACAGTTTAGCAGTAACATTAAACTATTCAAGTAGTATACAATGAGATATTTTCATAGGTCTCATTACAATACAGCTTGAAAGTCTGCAAATGATTGTATTAACAAGTAGTATCAACAGGGCTAATAATAATTTGACAAATACATATGCTCAAAATCAAGTGTCTGACTAGAATACTTAAGAAAAATATATCTGCACAAGCAATGAGGTGACCACTCCTAACAGATGAAGCACACAGTGTACCAGGCAACAGGCAGCTGAAGTAGCCAACCCCTTGTCACAAAGGGGTGGACACACCCACAGTTCAGGACGAGGATGTGTTCCTGTGCATGAGCCACTTATCTTGCATGAGCTCCACATGTGAGAACAGCTGATGGTAAGCTACTGATTTGTGTACATTTAACACACCAAGCTTCCTCTTAATCCTCGACTAATCAAAAACATTTAACGTGTTTTGGGAAGAAGGCAACTGCCTTATGATGAAAAGGGGTATGTCAATCGTGAGAGCTATGTACTTTTTTTAAAGTTAAGTACAAACGTTCAATTCAGGAAACTAAAACTGCAAAGAGACAGAATGGGTATCCTGTACTTACCTAAAGAAGGCAAAATTTCAAGTACTGCCATTGTACAGATGTAAAAGTAGAAAGAGTAACGAAGCTCTCTTTGGTTCCCCTCATCCTCCTAGCAGGTGGAAGAGACCCTTTGAATCTGGGATTTGAGGACCTGCCTTCCTTTCTAACCTTCCCAATCCATCCCTTTCAGCTCCCTGGAATAGGAATTATCAGTTCCCAAAGTTGAGATATCTTTTTTTTCTCTATCTAATATTTGTGTCTACTGGCAGTACTTGGACTTTTGCCTCCTAAAGGTAATTACTGGCAAGCCATTCTGTCTCACTGTAATTTCACAATTTTGTAAGACCATCTGCATATCTGTTACAACTCCATACTGATTGGAAGCTGAAGAGTTATTCATTTGAAGAGTTTATTTTTCTTTTCATTTAATTTATCTATTCTGCTGCTTCCTCAAATAAAGCATCTATCATACTTATCGGAACATCTTATATATTTCTCTAATACATATTAGTGAATGCCATGCTAAACGACTGTTAAGATGATGAACTGCATGGGAGCACAATTTATAATGAAACTAATATGAATGATAAATTTAATATGTATTAAAATACTCACAAGTGCGCGCCAATAATCTTGAGCTTCTGATCTATGACAATCATCACACATTTGATTATTTACGATATATTCAACCACAAATACTTGCTGCAGCATTGTCCCACCCAGCACCTCACCATGGACAGTTAATTTGACCTAGGAACAACAGAATCCAAACAATATTGGTCAAAAATACGATACTGTAGGAGAGGGAAATTATGTTGTTCGTACAAGAATAAAAACATAGATTTAGTGGAAAGAGAGCATTTATTTCCTATAACAAATTAACACTGATGGTATCTCTTATCAATATTTTTGGACTAAAATCGCTACCCCCATCATGTTCTGTTATACATTAGTAAAAAAGATGTGCAATGTGTTCTGTAACCCTTCCTCCACCTGAACAACAACAAAATTCAATTTTCACAATTACTTTGTTATAACTAACCCAAAAAATTGTCATGTAAGAATAATGAGTGTGGATAGTAAAGAAAAATGTGATTACAAAATGACAGACCAATAGTGTGAGCAGGTACCAAGAAAGTATGGAGGAAAGGTGCAGAGTGGGTAATAAAACCAGTTTGCCTTTCTCCTTTACAGTAGTTGTTCTCCATTCACTATTATGTAACAATGATCTCATTCCCATATACTATTCTTCTTTGTTATTTATCCATTCTAAACATTACCTCATACTCTTGGGGCAAACCAAGCATATTATAATATTCCAACAATTTAAAATTCAGGATAGAATAACAGTAATAAGGAAAGGCTAAATTGTTACTTACCACATACAGGAGGCACTGAGTTGCAGAGTTGTACACAAAGTCCTTCTTGCATAGAAGACAAATTGACACAAGCACAACTCACACAAACATGGTAACAGTCTCCATGTTTTAGAGCATGACTCAAAGCCATTAGGGCCATAATGCCCAGAGACGTGTGTGTGTGTGTTGTCTGAATGCTTAAATATTTCTAGCATTATTTTTCATCGTGCCTGCCCATAACTCAATAGCTCCTCTATGTGGTAAGTAGCAAGCTAACCTATCTGTATCACCATTCTCCTTCACATGGTCATGGACATTAAGTACACACATTTTTTTAATTTGGAAATGGTGGATGCTTTCCAATCTGAGAGTATGATTCAAGATAAATCACAATCAAAGGTCATAAGAATATTTCTGCTGTGAAAAGCTTAAGAATTTCAAAGAATCGAAATACAACAAACAGTATAACACATAGTGACAGCAGTATTTTATTATTCTAATATAACACCTGGTAATGTAAATTATGTGGAAAGCAAATGATGAGCCGAAATAAATTATAATCACAATATTCTGCTCATGCAAGTTTGCTTCAAACATTTGATTGATTAGTCAACCACCATCTTAACAAAGGTTTTATTTATGTACGTACAATAAAATTTTCAATCCAATTCAACGAGGGACAATCAATTATTTTTTACCTTTATTCTTTTTGAATGTGGCTCTGTCCATACAAAACCAGCATCTACCAGTTTAACTCTGTTTAGACCTTTCAGTTTTTTTAGGCATAATGAAAGTAGTTCACGTGATTCAAGTGCACAGGTTATCCATTCTCCTGGTGGCTGAAGGTACCTGGAAAAATTTTAAAAGTTTTTCTATCAATTTATGTAGATACACAAATGGGCATGACTAACTTATCTATGCATTAAGGCACTGAAAACTACACAGTTTGCTCACTGCCCTTATATAAGTATGCACTACGTCTAGTTGCAGAGGGCATATAGATAAATTATGACTACCACCTCACATATGCATCCTATTAATATTTCAACCTGCCGGTCTTAAAGTGAAGTCTCACTATCTTTTGGACAAAGTTAATATGGAAGTCTACTTCTTCATATGAAATGTGTAGCAGTTGTTCAAATGAATGCAAACAGCAAAATTTCATTGCATCACACTTGAAAGACGCTTTTCCTTTTATTCCAATTGTCTTAAGGTTAGTAGTGTAGCTCAGTGGTAGCCTTTAGATGGCACCATTCTCTTCATTTATGGCAGTTTCAGCATTGTCACATGACTTACAGAGTAAACATGGCTGTACCACTCTCCGTTTGTACTAATGTAGAAAATCATTAGCTACTTCATTTTTTTGTAGCTTGAAGGTGTACCAGGAGCTGAAATCCACAGGAGATATTCAGCACAGAACAAGGGCAATGTTTTACCATGGCAAAATGTTTGCCAGTGGATTGAACAATTCAGAAGTCACCAACCAAACGTAAAGGATTAGGAAACAACAGGACATCCACTACTGATGCCAACAAAGATAACGTCCGTGACCTGATTTTTAATACAGTTAATTTCTGACTTTCGTATGTTGGCTGAAATTAATTTCAATTACAGTTTTTTCTTGGCTTCCCAATCATAAGACTTACTATTCTGTACACAATCCTTACTGTACTAACTCAAAAAATGAATATATCTACAGTTACATTATCATCACAATGTAGTCATCAGCCAGAACAATGTAACCAGAGAGAGAGAGAGAGAGAGAGAGAGAGAGAGAGAGAGAGAGAGAGAGAGAGAGAGAGAGAGAGAGAGTTGTAATGATAGTTTCATTTCTTATCCTACATACATCAGTAATTATGATAAAAATCAAGAAAATGTTATCTCTGAATTTTTGTGAGTTATTCATCACTTATTTTGATACACACTTTTTTCCTTCTGCTTCAGCTAGCCTACTGTATATCAATGACCTTTCATCAGTAACATTACCAGACGCTGTTCGTTTTGTTTGCCGATGATACAAACATTGCAATAAATAGCAAATCAAGCTTAGTCTTAGAAAGATCAGCTAATAAAATACTTGTGGACATTAATCACTGGTCACTAAACTTTGAAAAAACAAACTACATGCAGTTCAGAACTTGTAAGGGGTGTCCCACGAGTATATGTTTAACATACGATGACAAGAAGATAGAAGAAGTGGATAGTGTTAAATTCTTGGGATTACAGCTTGATAACAAATTCAACTGGAAGGACTGGGAGGAGCACACCACAGAACTGCTGAAGCATCTTAACAAATCTCTGTTTGCATTGCGAATTTTGTCAGACATAGGGGATATAAAAATGAAAATGGTGGCATACTATGCTTACTTTCATTCCATAATGTCATATGGGATTATTTTTTGGAGTCATTCATCAAGCCAAGCTAAAGTTTTCCGGGCACAAAAACGTGCAGTAAGAGTTATATGTGGTGTGAACTCAAGAACATCCTGCAGAAGCCTGTTTAGGGAACTAGAGATTCCTTCATCAAAGACACCAACCACTTTCTCGAACGCCTGGAATCCTTACCCAATGTGTTACCCCCGGAAACCATCCTTGTAACCATTGATGCCACTTCCTTATACACAAATATTCCGCACGTCCAGGGCCTCGCCGCGATGGAGCATTTCCTTTCACGCCGATCACCTGCCACCCTACCTAAAACCTCTTTCCTCATTACCTTAGCCAGCTTCATCCTGACCCACAACTCTTCACTTTTGAAGGCCAGACATACCAACAACTAAAGGGAACAGCCATGGGTACCAGGATGGCCCCCTCGTACGCCAAGCTATTCATGGGTCGCTTAGAGGAAGCCTTCTTGGTTACCCAGGCCTGCCAACCCAAAGTTTGGCACAGATTTATTGATGACATCTTCATGATCTGGACTCACAGTGAAGAAGAACTCCAGAATTTCCTCTCCAACCTCAACTCCTTTGGTTCCATCAGATTCACCTGGTCCTACTCCAAATCCCAAGCCAATTTCCTTTACATTGACCTCCATCTGTCCAATGGCCAGCTTCACACGTCCGTCCACATCAAACCCACCAACAAGCAACAGTACCTCCATTATGACAACTGCCACCCATTCCACATCAAACGGTCCCTTCCCTACAGCCTAGGTCTTCGTGGCAAACGAATCTGCTCCAGTCCGGAATCCCTGGACCATTACACCAACAACCTGACAACAGCTTTCGCATCCCGCAACTACCCTCCCGACCTGGTACAGAAGCAAATAACCAGAGCCACTTCCTCATCCCCTCAAACCCAGAATCCCCCACAGAAGAACCACAAAAGTGCCCCACTTGTGACAGGATACTTTCCGGGACTGGATCAGACTCCGAATGTGGCTCTCCAGCAGGGATACAACTTCCTCAAATCCTGCCCTGAAATGAGATCCATCCTTCATGAAATCCTCCCCACTCCACCAAGAGTGTCTTTCCGCCGTCCACCTAACCTTCGTAACCTGTTAGTTCATCCCTATGAAATCCCCAAACCACCTTCCCTACCCTCTGGCTCCTATCCTTGTAACTGCCCCCGGTGTAAAACCTGTCCCATGCACCCTCCCACCACCACCTACTCCAGTCCTGTAACCCGGAAGGTGTACACGATCAAAGGCAGAGCCACATGTGAAAGCACCCACGTGATTTACCAACTGACCTGCCTACACTGTGATGCATTCTATGTGGGAATGACCAGCAACAAACTGTCCATTCGCATGAATGGACACAGGCAGACAGTGTTTGTTGGTAATAAGGATCACCCTTTGGCTAAACATGCCTTGGTGGACGGCCAGCACATCTTGGCACAGTGTTACACCGTCCGGGTTATCTGGATACTTCCCACCAACACCAACCTATCCGAACTCCGGAGATGGGAACTTGCTCTTCAATATATCCTCTCTTCCCGTTACCCACCAGGCCTCAATCTCCGCTAATTTCAAGTTGCCGCCACTCATACCTCACCTGTCATTCGACATCATCTTTGCCTCTGCACTTCCACCTCGACTGACATCTCTGCCCAAACTCTTTGTCTTTAAATATGTCTGCTTGTGTCTGTATATGTGTGGATCGATGTGTGTGTGTGCGCGCGAGTGTATACCCGTCCTTTTTCCCCCTAAGGTAAGTCTTTCCGCTCCCGGGATTGGAATGACTCCTTACCCTCTCCCTTAAAACCCACTTCCTTTGTCTTTCCCTCTCCTTCCCTCTTTCCTGATGAGGCAACAGTTTGTTGCGAAAGCTTGAATTTTGTGTGTGTGTTTGTGGTTGTTCGTGTGTCTGTCGACCTGCCAGCACTTTCATTTGGTAAGTCAAATCATCTTTGTTTTTAGATATTTATTTCCTACGTGGAATGTTTCCCTCTATTATAACCATATATATACACACACACACACACACACACACACACACACACACACACACACACACACTAACTTCTGCACCATTTCAGTGCAGTAATGTGTTCATTGTAAATAAGTATTATAGTAGTTGTACTACATGTTTATTACCTTATAAATAAATAAAAAAACTTTTTTATTTTAAATTCAGTGCATTAGTATTTGTAAAATGACTTTCATACAGTGTTCATAAAAAATTAAGATCATTCCACTTGGGACCTGTGGAGTGGTACATTAGCTTATTTGTTTTAGTTCTAAATATTTGTCATGTATTGTTGTTTTCCTGACATGTTCCACATCCTGGAGGACCTCCTCACTACGGATCAATTGGAATGAAAGTAAATCTAATCTAATATCTACTGCCTAGGCCATTGCTTATGTACCCATTTGTAATTCTTAGTTAATAATAATGGCAGTAATAGGAAGTGGCATATGTGTGTTTCTTTTGAAATACTCACCATTTTCACAGTTAGCAAACCCTGTGCTGACAAATAATTGTTGTTGTTGATGCAGCTCTCCATGCTACTCTATCCTGTGCATGCCTCTTTAGCTCTGAATAACTACTGCAGCCTATGTCCTCAAACTGCTTACTGTATTCACCTCTGTCTTCCTCTACAATTTTTATACCCCAAGCTTCCCCTCAGTACTAAATTGGTGACCCCCTTGATGTCTCAGAATGTGTTCTATCAACTGATCCCTTCTTTTGGTCAAATCGTCCCAAAAATTTTTTGTGTCCCCAAGGCTATTCAGTTTCTCTCCATTAGTTACGTGATCTACCCATCTAATTTTCATCATTCTTCTGTACAACACATTTCAAAAGCTTCTATTCTCTTTTTGTCTAAACTGTCTATCGTTCGTGTTTCACTTCCATACATTGCTACTCTCCAGAAAAATACTTTCAGAAATGACTTCCTAACACTTTCATCTATATTTGATACTAATAAATTTCTCTTCTTCAGAAATGCTATTCTTGACACTGCCAGTAAACATTTTATATCCTCTCTACTTTGGCAATCCTCAGTAATTTTGCTGCCCAAACAGCAACACTGATCTACCACTTTAAGTGCCTCATTTCCTAATCTAATTCCTTCGCATCACCTGATTTGACTACATTCCATTATCTTTGTTTTGCTTTTGTTGACGTTCATCTTATATCCTTTCCAGACACAGTGTACATTCCGTTCAACTGCTCTTCCAAGTCCTTTGCTGTCTCTGACAAAATTACAATGTCATTGGCAAACCTCAAAGTCTTTATTTCTTTTCCCTGAACTACTCTCAATTTTTGTTTGGTTTCCTTTAACGCTTGTTGAATGAACAGATTGAAAAACATTGGGGTTAGGCTGCAACCCTATCTCACTCCCTTCTCAACTACTGCTTCCCTTTAATGTCCCTTGACTATTATTACTACCATCTGGTTTCTGTACAAGTTGTAAATAGCCTTTCGCTCCCAGGGTATTCCAGTCAATATTGCCAAAAGCTTTCTCTATGCTTATAAATGTAGGTTTGGCTTACTTCTAAGATAAGTCATGGGGGCAGTACTGCCTTGCATTTCTACATTGCTATGTAAATGTAAATGTCGTGTGACTAGGGCCTCCCATAGGGTAGACCATTCTTCGGGTGCAAGTCTTTCGATTGGATGTCACTTCAGCGACTTGTGTGTCGATGGGGATGAAATGAAGATGATTAGGACAACACAACACCCATTCCCTGAGTGGAGAAAATCTCCGACCCATCCGAGAATCGAACCTGGGCCCTTAGGATTGACATTCTGTCACGCTGACCACTCAGCTACCAGGGGTGGATCCTACATTGCTATGAAATCCAAATTGATCTTCTCCAAGGTTGGCTTCTACCAGTTTTTCCATTCTTCTGTAAAGAATTTGTGCTAGCATTTTGCAACCATGACCGCTAGTTCGGTAATTTTCACACCTTTCAGCACCTGCTTTCTTTGGAATACGGATTATTACATTCTTCTAGCACACCAGATGGAAGAGTTTTGTCATGGCTGGTTCTTCTGGATATTGCCTACTGACAGGATATCGTCTACTCCCGGGACATTGTTTCAAATTATGTCTTTCAGTGCTCTGTCAAATTCTTCTCACAGTATCGTATCTCCCACCTCATCTTCATCTATGTGCACTTCCCTTTTGCACAATATTGCCTTCAAGTTAATCTCCCTTGCACAAACTGTCTATATACTCCTTACACTTTTCAGCTTTCCCTTCTTTGCTTAGGATTAGTTTTTCATCTGCGCTCTTTATATTTGTTACAGCTGCTTCTCTTTTCCCCAAAAGTCTCTTTAATTTCCCTGTAAGTGGTATCTATCTTCCCCTAATAAAATTTGCTTTAAAATGTTACATTTGTCCTCTAGCCATTCCTGCTTAGCCGTTTTTCACCTCCTGTCAATCTGATTTCTTAAACATTTGCATCACCTTTCACCTGGTTCATTTGCTGCATTTTTATATTCTCTTTTCGTCAGTTAAATTCAATACCTCCTGTGTTATCTAAGGATTTTTAAAAGGCCCTTTTCCTACCTATTTGATCTCTGATGCCTACACTATTACATCTCTTAAGCCTACCCAGTCGTCTTCTGCTGTATTCCTTTTCCCTGTTCTATTGAACTGTTGTCTAAGGCTCCCTCTGAAATTCTCAGCAACCTCTGGTTCTTTCAACTTATCCAGATCCCATCTCCTTAATGTCCAACATTTTCCATTTTCTTCAGTTTTAATCTACGGTTCTTAACCAATAAATTGTGGTCAAAGACCACATCTGCCCACGGAAATGTTTTACAGCTTAAAACCTGGTTCCTAAGTCCCTGTCTTACCATGATATGACCAATCTGAAACCTCCTGGTACCTCCAGGTCTCTTCCACACAGACAACCTTCTTTTATGACTCTCGAAACCAAGTGTTCGTAATGATTAAATTATGCTCTGTGCAAAAACTACCAGGCAGCTTCCTCTTTCATTCCTTTCCCCCAGTCCATATTCATCAACTAGTTTTCCTTCTCTTCCTTTTCCTACTACTGAATTCCAGTACCCCATCACTATTAAATTTTTGTCTCCCTTAACTATCTAAATAATTTCTCTTATCTCAGCATGTATTTCTTCAATCTCTTCACCTCCTGTGGAATTCGTTGGCTTATGAACTTGTACCGCTGTGGTGGGTGAGAGCTACGTTTCTATCTTGGCTACAGTAATGCGTTCAGTATGCTGTTCACAGTAGCTTACCTGCACTCTTCTCTTATTCATTATTAAAACCACTCCCGCATCACCTCTATTTGACTTTGTATTTATAACTTTGTATTCATCTGACCAGAAGTCCTGTTCCTCCTGCCACAGAACTTCACTAACTCCCTCTACATATAACTTCAACAGACCCACTTCCCTTTTTAAATTTTCTACCCAATCTGTCCAATTAAGTGCTCTAACATTTCATACTACAATCTGTAGAATGCAAGTTTTGTTTCTCTTGATATAACATCCTCCTGAGTAATCCCAACCTGGAGATCTGAATAGGGGACTATTTTACCTCTGGAATATTTTACACAAAAGGACATCATCATTTAACCATACGGTAGAGCTGCATGCCCTTGGAAAAATTACGACCGTGGTTTCCCCTTGCTCTCAGTCGTTCACAGTACCATCACAGCAAGGCCATTTTGGTTGATGGTACAAGACCAGAAAAGTCAATAATCCAGACTGTGGCCGCTGCAGCTACTGAAAAGGTTGTTGCCCTCTTCAGGAATCAATGCACATGTTTGTATAGCCTCTCGCATAAGCCTCCATTGTGATTGCACCTATGATATGGCTATCTGTATTGCTGAGGCATGCAAGCCTCCCCACCAATGGCAAGGTCCATGGTTCATCAGAATAATTATCAATCATTTTCTACTTCTCATGCAGATCACTATTATCAGTAGCAAACTTTTTCGGACCCTGCAGTTGTTAATTCACCTCAAAGTCCGATGCCCAAGCACAAATAACTCGATTGAAAGATAGCAAAGTTATCAGGCTTGTTTAGGTGCCTTGTGACTACTCAGTGTCTCTACAATTTGGTGAGTTATTACATTGAATCCTTACACCTTGCAGTACCGAGGGAGGGGGGGGGGGGGGGCGGCGGCGGGAGTACTTCATGCACTCCTTTAGGAGATATTCAGTAATCTAGTAGCGTACTTTATATTTTAAAATTCTGAAAAAATAACATTTGTTTTTAATGATTTTTTATACCAGATTCCATAATTGTTTTAAGTTTTTCAGTAAACCTTAACCCAATAATTTAAGTCTTAATAATGAATGTGACTCTCACAACTAAAATTACATATTCAGGTTCAAAACCCTTCTTACACATTTATATAATGTTAAAAGCTATTTTGTGAAAAAAATGTTAACAACAGTAAACAAAATTTGTATTTTTTTAAAAAAATTTGGGGTGATCATAAAATACCCTTGAATTAGTGTGCACATTACGCAAAATGCATTGGTATTGCTAAGATTGTGCTAAAAGATATTTTTCAGTTCTGGACCCTGCTTATATGTCAATATCTATTTGAAAAGTATGTTGTTAATAAAAATAATTAACGAATTTTTTGTAGTGGGCATAATATGCCCTTGGTATTATATATCATGGGAAATGCATTGGTATTGCTAGTGTTAATTAATTACACACAATATACAAGGTATACTGTTTGCCTATGATATTACTCTAGGTCATCAGCATTCATTATGAACTACTGTCATAACTTTTTAGTCCCATTTTTGTTGAATGTTTCATGAGACCTGTTTGATAGCTTCAAATGTATGCTGGGATCCTTATACTGAAGCAGGCTGTGAGTTTTATCACAAAACACATTGATTAGCAATCAACGCAATTATGCCACAGCTACTGTTATCATGTTTAGTAGGAACAACAATCAGTTTATTAAGGTCTGACTAAGATATTACACATCTAAAATAATTGACTCACTGCAACTGAGTGTGCTGGCTTGCACCTTAGTGGATAAAGAAGGGTCCAGAAAAATGTAGATACTCTTTGATAGTTAATGTCTTTCGAACAAAATGACATCACTGCAGTTTTGCATGGTAGCATAGTCCATTGTTTTCTCAACAGCTCTTGGTGCGCGTTTTCCAGTAGATGACAGTGCACCAAAGAATGAAGTAAGATTGTTGTTTCGGAACACAAGGCTGTATTGAAGTGGTACTGGACGTACAAAATCACGATGGAGGTACAACAGCAAAGGCGTAATGTGTACAGAACTCAGCCACCAACATGTACAACAATTTACTTTACTCGGGATACATTTGAAGCTGACGGTACTGTTCAGGATATGCACACAGAAAGGTGTGTTGCAACATTTTACTAGGTCACCTCTCAAAAATCTGTGAAGCAGGGTGCTTGTGAAAGCAAGGTAAGCCGGTGAAACATATGATGAATTCAGAAGGCTGCTAAGTGGAAAGTGTACATTCCAAGATTGCTGCATGCTATGAATGGCGGGATGACCTGGATAGAAGGATGAGTACTGCGAGTGGTTTGAAGGCATGCTTTGCAAGGATGAACGTTTTGCAGGGATGGTTATCTAGTCTGACAGGCAATTCAAACTGAATGGTACTGTAAACCACTACAATTGTGTATTCTGGACTCCTAAAAATCCTCACATTCACGCACGAACAAACATTTTCATCTACCAGCTGTTACTGTGTGGTGTGGTCTGCCATCATGTGGTTTGACTGGCCCATTCTTCTTACAAGGGAAACTCCCCATCACACCTCTCTCAGATTTTGTGGTAAGAGGGCCCAGTGGACAGCCCATCAAAACCTGAACACAGATCAAGCAGGCAAACAGGAAGATGATGTACTACACTGTGAAAGAAAAACAAAATAGAAACAATGAACAGTCCAAAGAAAAGAGGTGCAATATAGAGC